>NC_090024.1:112665738-112965738 GCF_037176765.1 Anolis sagrei
CTTACTTCGAAAGCAGCAGTTGGAAGCAGAGTTAGAAACCAAGAAAGAAGAAACAAAGTAAGGTCAATTGCTGGTGGTAGTCTTTCTGAGAAATAGCTGATTTGGATTCAGTTTGTTTTAATCTTAACAGTTACACCATAGAAGTGATGTGTGGCGTACAACGGTTTTTTTCTCCTGAAAACCATTTCAGTTTCTGTTTGCAGAAGAAACTTGACTAGTGACAATATTTTGAGTAGTTCTCAAAGACAACATTCATCATGCCCTTAGGAACAAAAATGAAACGAGATCAGATTCTGATTCAGTTACAGTTGAACATTTGTATCAACAAGGTAGTAGTAGCCTTCAGATAAACCCTGCAGAAGTCCAGTTTCCACATCCACAGCAGGTGTGGTTTTTGGCTGAAAAGTGACTGAGAATTGGTCTTGGAAGTAACCGTAGACAGGCATCCACCCTCATGGCATTCAGGAGGGACTAGAAGATCTGGTTATTTAAACAGGCTTTTGACAATGAGTAGTCAACCTCTAGAATATGGATTTATGTTTTATATTTATTGTTTTATTAATTTTTATCCTAATTTCTGTACTTTATTGTATTACATTTATTGTATTTATGTTGTAAGCCGCCCCGAGTCCCCTAGGGAGAGGGGATGGGATAATAATAATAATAATAATAATAATAATAATAATAGATATTTACTTCTGGTTTGCATTTTTATAAAACCAATTACCAGAAATTGGGAATTTTGTATGCAATACTGCCTTTCTGAGTTGTGTTTGGAGGCATTAGGAGACATTTCTTACCTGGAAAAATGTTTGGGTTTTTTTAGGAGAGGGTTTCAGGGTGTTGGGAACCCAGAAGGGTGGGTAGAATTGCATGTGGCACACAGACTGCACTTTCTCCTTCCCATCACTAAACAAAAGCCAGATTTTTAAAAGCATGGATTTTCTATACATGTACAAACTACGCTTTGAACAATGTACTCTCTCATCTAATTGCACATGCCTGAGTAGGATTTTGAAAACATCTCAACATGGTGAACAGTGACTTGTTTAGGCTACAGCTAATGAATAAGCCAAAATTTGAAGCCACATTTGAACTAATTGATATGATGGCTTGATGTTAAAATTTTTCACATAATTATTAGCATTCCATTAAAGTTAAAAATATAATAATATAAAACTAATATAGCATTATGTAACAAATTTTGAAAACAATGAAAACAAAAATCTGGCTACCAGTATTTAAAAAACTCAAAAATTACAGCAGCAAAACAACAGAGGGGAAACAAACAGGCACATGAAATCACTCTCAACAAAAGATTCCCCCCAGGCACTTCCAAGCCATTGAATGCAAATCAAGGTGATCAGCTGAAACATTCACAGCTAGCCCCAGCAAACAAAAGTCCTTTGTCTCACCCTGGTCATTCCACAGATATATAAACCCATTTTTCCCAGTTCCAACAGACCTCATTACCTCTGAGGATGCTTGCCATAGATGCAGGCGAAACGTCAGGAGAAAAATTGCCTCCAGAACATGGCCATATAGCCCGGAAAAACCTACAACAACCCAATTTTGTTCCTGGTTTGAAAGTGTTATTTCCTGTTTAATTGTGCACAGTGTGCAGTACTTACTCTGAAAGTAGTTGTACTTCAGAAACTTCACTTTTGTGGCTGCCACAAATTATGTTGAATTGGTTGAGACTTGAGGAGATATTCATTAAAAAACCATAGCAAAAAAGTGGTGCAGAATGTCCCACAAAAACAAAGTTTTTACAGTTTAATAAAACTTTCCATGTTTTGATGATTGTGCAAATTAGGAAATGACATTTATAACCCAGGAACAAAAAATGTGTTACATAGTAGAGCACCTGATGAACCAACCTGGACACAGCATATTATTTGAGAACACAGAAATGCTGGACCACTCTCACAACCACCATGTCAAACTACACAGAGAAGCCATTGAAATCCACAAGCATGTGGACAATTTCAACAGAAAGGAAGAAACCATGAAAATGAACAAAATCTGGCTACCAGTATTAAAAAAAAACTCTAAAATTACAACAACAGAACAACAGAAAGTAAACAATCAGGCACATCAAATCACTCTCAACAAAAGATTCCCCCCAGGCACTTCCAAGCCATTAAATGCTAATCAAGGTGGTCAGTTGAAACATTCACACCTAGCTGCAGCAGACAAGAGTCCTTTGTCCCACTCTGGTCATTCCACAGATATATAAACCCTACTTCCAACAGACCTCACTACCTCTGAGGATGGTTGCCATAGATGCAGGCGAAACGTCAGGAGAAAATGCCTCTAGAACATGGCCATATAGCCAGGAAAAACCTACAACAACTCTGTAACATAGTAATTGAACCCATATTTGAATGCAAACTTTGTTATTTCAAAGTATATCTCATCCCAAACAATGGAATATTAACATTCCCAAATAAATTATTTTTCTCTAAATGCTTCCAGGTACCCAAATAATCCACTTGATTCTCACAAGTGCACAATGCTAATGTCTTTTCTGGGCAATAGACTTAAAAGTTCTAGAATGAAGTACTTAAGGAGCATCTTATTTCATATTTGCACTAGGATACGTTGAGTTAACCTTGAATTTCAATATGAAGCTTTCTTGAGAACATAACATAACACTTGTTTTTGTATCTGAGAGAGAAGTCTAATTTTATTAATAGTGGATTGATGTGGATTTTCCAAGGAGGAAGTCTGAGGAGGAACGTCAGAAGAAGGAAGATGAAAAAGCACGGCGAGAGTTCATTAAGCAAGAATACATGAGACGAAAGCAGCTGAAGCTCATGGAGGACATGGACATTATCATCAAGCCCCGTTCCCACTTGGCCAAGCAAAAGAAGCCACGACCCAAATCCATTCATAGAGACCACATTGAATCACCCAAAACCCCAATCAAAGGTCCTCCAGGTAATAAATATAGAAGGAGATCAATGCTAAGAATTACAGCTTTTGTTAGAAAACTAAATAACCGAAGGAGCATACAGCTATCTCTTATTCTAGTCTCCATAATAAGGGGGGGGGGGGGGGGGGGCTTCATTCAAATATGTCTCCTGTTATGACATGAATTACGACCTGAATCCAAATTCCTATATTACATCACCACATTTGTAAGTTAAGTTGAATTGATCCTGTTTAATTGCCCTATTTCTATGCCATTATTTCTAAGCTACTAGATGTTTTTATCCACCTTATGGACCACCCTATCCTTTAACTAGTTTCGCATATTGGCCTCCTCCCCCCTCCAAAAAGGAGCCTGTTGTTGCTTTTGATGCTTGTTTATTATTGTTTATGCTGTTTTTATGCTATTTTAATACGTTATTGTTCTGTTTTTAATTGTGTGTTGTCTTGGGCTTGGCCGCCCCAAGTCCCCTCGGGGAGATGGAGGCGGGGTAGAAACATTTTTTATGCATGTTCTCTCTACTAGCCTTTTGTTTTGCTTGCCCCTAAGTGGAAGATAGGTAGTAAGTGCTTTTCAAGTGAATTATTGATGTTTGTCATGCTTGGATGTCACTTGGGGAGGTATAAGTAGCTATTGTTTAAGTACTGCATACTTCTCCAGATTCCATTTGGCTCACAACTAAGAAAATCGGCACAAGAACATCACCTCTATTTTAACAAGGGGCTTATCTCTATGAATCATCTCTCACGGTTCACTGTGTAAAGATACAAGTATTGTATAAGAAGCTATACTCTTTTACACTCGCCACTCCCCTTGCTTATTTCTTGTAATTGAATCCCATTTTACCAAAATTATTATTTAGTCAAGTTTTATCATGTTTTAATTTATTTTAGTTAACCATTACAAGAGTTTTAGCAAAGTCATTGGTGTTTATTTGCATGTGTATTTTTGTTTTTTTGTCTTTTATTGTTGATATAGTCAGTGGACTAATCAATAAACAGATCTATCTATCTATACTATATTAGTATACAGGCACAGAATTCATAGTAAAAAACCAACGTATTGCTTAGAAATCTTGGCAACTTTCCTAATGCTTACATGATTTAAAAATTTATTTTATGTTTCATCATTTTTTAAACTTCCTTGTGTTCATCTAGGTTCACAACCTGACTGTGTTGTTGATGTTGTTTCCCCCCCATCCCCAGTGTCTAGCCTTTCATTGGCCTCACTGAATACAGGAGACAATGAGAGTGTTCAATCGGGCAAGAGAACGCCAAGGTAAGTTTTCAGTTACACCATTTCCATTTGGAAGAAATTGTTAAGTGTATATGATTGCAAGCACACACTGTTCAGCCAATGAGGTAATAATGTCATGCATTTTTGAGGAGAAATCATGACTTCATGTCTTCAGACCCAGTGGTGAATATACTAGCTCTGTTCATGTGACCATCTGGATACACACAATGACCTGGAAATAGTAATTCCCAGGGTGTTATGAGTCATTCGCAGGCTTCCATTGACACATTGCTTTTTATACATTTGTAATGACTTGACATCACAAGACATAGTATGACTGTATGATTAGAGGATTGGGGCAACTTGTATGATGGTTTCATTCAGTGCTTTTCTGGGGCCGTAATATGCTCTCTGTCGGTATGAATAGAAATAGAACATACTTACCTTATACACTCATGTATAAGTCTAGAAATTTTAGTCAAAAAACCAACTTAGGTCAATGTATCTGTGGGTCAAGCTGACCATTGTACTTTTATTTCATATGTAAACAAGGAACAATCCCCTTCTTTAAATAGAGTGGAAAAGGGCAACAGCTAAGGCCATCCCAGGAGAACCTAGAAGTCTCCACTCTGCTGTCTTCTCTCCACTGTGGTGCTGCTTCTGATCTTTTTGAATGCCTAGATCAGTGGTTCTCAACCTGTGGGTCCCCAGGTGTTTTGGCCTACAACTCCCAGAAATTCCAGCCAGTTTACTAGCTGTTAGGATTTCTGGGAGTTGAAGGCCAAAAACATCTGGGGACCCCGGGTTGAGAACTACTGGCCTAGATGGAGAAGTGGTGGCGGCAGCTAGAAACAGCAGGCTCCCTGCGATTTCCTCTCTCCATTGAACGATCATGCCAAATAGCATATTTTTGGCCACAAAACCTGCCCTCAACTTCTACATGGGTTTATACCTGAATATATATAGTATATTGCACTGCTGTGGATGCTTTAACCCAGTGAATGCAGTAGAACGTGCTTCAGCCTAAAATACATATATCGGGGAGGTGAGTGGGTGACTAGAGGTAGTAGTAACTGTCCCGGAGACCTTGGACAACTTCACTCCTCACTACATTGACTTCTATCGAAAAAATCATTTTGTCCCCAAATGTCCTCTAAAGCTCTGTGGGAACATGAGGTCAAGTTTGGGGGCCTTCCAGGGTCAGTAGAAGGGCATTTGCAGTCATTCCATGGCAAATAAAAATTGTTTTGCAAATTTTCATTATAACCCTTTGGATTCCAATGGGATTCTGAAAGTGGTGGAAATATTCTCCACATCCCCAGAGATCATTTGGAACCCAAACTTTTAAAATCCATATATGGAGGGTAGGGTTGAGCCCTGGGGGCCAAAACCCACACTTTGCACAACCCCTGATGTATATATTTAGAAGTTAAATCATGGAACCAATCTTAATTTTAAGAAGCCATTATATGGGAATGGCTATAGAGAAGCAAAAGCTTCACAGATGGATGTCTTTACATTGTGTGAACTAATATACAATTATAATTAAAATTTGCTGTGGATTCAGTACCAACTGTTATCCCACGATAGCCACTATAGGATGCATCCTCACCAAAAGGGTGTTTCTTCTGGGACAGATGTTAAACTAGAAATGACCAGGGGCTTGTTTCATTTAAAACAACAACTACAAACCATAGCAGTGTGTCTCTTAGTTCCATCTTAACATTAAAGAACGTTCGTTTTCATATGTTGTATTTATATCACCTCTTTATTGCTTAAATATAACTTGTAGGTCAGAGTCTGTGGAAGGATTCATATCTCCAAGTCGTTGTGGCAGTCGTAATGGTGAGAAGGATTGGGAAAATGCATCAACGACCTCTTCAGTGGCTTCTGCTACAGAATATACAGGTTGGCATAAAATAAAACTACTTGGAAGTTATCCTTCTTGAAAAAAATAATCGGCATGAGCCATTGCTATGGACAACCCTGACATCCCCTTGGAAAAAAATGGAAGAATACTTCCTAGCCTGTCACCTTGTCTCCCAGCCCTTGGCCTAAAGAGACTTGTGTCATTCATATTGTAATGCATCTGGTTGTTTCTTCCACTTGGAGGAGACATCCATATTAACCTATTTGTATCAAATAATCTTGTACTTCACCCTGGCCCCAACACTTAGTCTGCATCAACTTTTCTCCTTAAGAGGAGCAAGGACTTGTTTCTCCACAATTTTAACTGCATACTTCTCCATTAATATGGTAACTACTTCACTTCTGTATTTTCCCCAATTTGCATGATTTAATTTTTCCATGTGCATTAATTTTATGCATTCTCCTATGTTTGGTTTCTGAAAGTTAATAGCTTATTCCCCAAACTAGCAGTCCTGCAGGAATTTGCACTTGGAATAAAGACTGTGGGAACTCTCAGTTTTGGCCCATGAAGAAGTGTGGAATCTAGGACTAAAAATACATTGTATGTTACATTATAATAGTAAAAGAAATCAGCTAATCAGAGTGCACATAAAGGAAGGATTGAATTTATGCTGTCTATATAAAAATGTAATGTTTGTTTGTGGGATTAACAGAACTGAAAAAAAAACTGGGCGAATTGACACCAAATTTGGCAGCAAAACACATTCTAATCTGATCTATGGCTTTCAAACAAAAATCCATTAAATGAAGGGGAAATAACTTAAAACTCCTCCAAAAGAAAAATGCCTAACAGAGCATGCACAAAAGCCCCTCTCCCCATCATGCGAGAAGAATGAAGCACCAACCGTTGTGAGGGAAGAGAAGCCTCGCCATGGAGTCACTTTCCATGCAGGAAGGCAGAGTCCTTTTTCTTTGGGGAGGGATTGAGGAAAGGAAAGAGGGAAGGAAGGAGAAGGCATGGCCCAAAGGAGGGGTGGGGGCTTGGCAAAGCAAGCCCCAGCAGCAGCTGGAGCCGCCGCAGCAGCTCCATGAGGCCCATGTGGCTACCAGGCAACTCTTCCCCCAAGACTTGCAAGTCAAGCCTGACTGTAGGAGCGGCTGCACACATGCGCACACACACACCGTTAAGTGAAGGGAGGATGCGAACCATGAGAAGGCCAGCAACTCTCCCACTTGGGCTCCACATCCCCTTTTCACACACACCCAAACCCTTTTAAAAACCCTTACAAACTGTCTCAGAGGAAGGAGGGGAAAGAAAGGGAAAGGAGAAAAGAAAGGGGGAAAAAAGGATTGGTGAAAAAAGAGAAGATTATGAATGGAAGGAAAGGTAGAAGAAAGAGGAAGGAAGGGAAAGGAGGCAGGGATGGGAGAGGAAAGGAAGGGAAGGAACAAAGAAAGAAAGGGGGAAACTGGTGAAGGGAAGAGAAGAATATAGAATCAGAGAGTCCTAGAGTTGGGAGACACCTGGTGGGCCATCCAGGCCAACCCCATTCTGTGAAGAAGCAGGAAAATCACATTCAAAGCACCCCCAACAGATGGCCACGCAACTTCTGTTTCAAAGAGGCTTTTTTGAGTGTTTTGGCCAGCATGAATATAACTGAAAAGCCTTACAGCTTCAGGGGCTGCTTCTCATTACTTTATTTTCCATAACACCTTGCACCTCAACAGCCTGTCTTCTACTAGCCAGCAGGAAACCTTTGGTGGGAGGAGTTCCCTAGCCCAGATTGTTTCATGTCTGCAAATCCTGTTTTCTGAGGGCCACAGCAATGCGTATCCGGGTACAGCTAGTTTGAGATAAAATAGTAACTTCAATTTTTCCCTTTGTCTAAATGAAATGCTTATACTTTTCCTTATATTTTTCCAAGAGTCTCTTCACTCTTTATATATTAAACGAACAATGTCTAAAATGGGAGAAAATGTGTTTTACTGATTTCTGAATTGCTTTAAGTTGCATCACTTATAACCTTCACAGTCTGTGATAGTGTTATGGTATTAAGACTTGTTTCCCTAAAATCACATTGCTTTTGAATAAATCCTTTCTTTCTTTCTTTCTTTCTTTCTCTCTCCATCTCCCTCTTTAGGACCAAAACTCTACAAAGAACCCAGTGCAAAATCAAATAAGCATATAATTCAAAATGCTCTGGCTCATTGTTGCTTGGCTGGAAAAGTAAATGAAGGTCAGAAGAATAAAATATTAGAGGTAAGGCTGATCTGTCTATGGAGAAAAGGAGGAAATATAAACATTTAAAGCTGAAGATGTGAAGATATGGAAGATCTGGATTCAAATCCCTGCTCAGCCATGGCCTTAGCCAAGACGCCTACTGTAAAACACGATAAACAAATAACACACACAAACACACACAGAGCAATGAGAAGACTAAAGTAGTGGTGGTGCGTGTAGTTGAGGCTTGATTTTTAATTTTTTTTTACTTGAGGCACTTTTTTTAAAAGGAGTAACTCATTACCCCAACTAGAATCCTTTCTTCCAATATCTTCAGCTGCCTTCTCCTGAGAAGAGAGAATCTTCTTCTCAATAAATGGACATGAGTCTTAATTATAAATAACTGATCGAGGAAATATTTATTTAAGGATTCACAGGTGTACAACATTTGATGGTTATTCTGTATTCCTTTAAATGTTGTTACAGGTGACGTTAGTTAAACTATTTCCAATATAACTCTCAGTATGGCTTTTACTTCCACCAGACTGGTTTTCAATTTATTTCACTACGAAGTATCTTTCTTTTCTTAACTGACAATTCAAGGCTCTGGCTTGCCCTTTTCTCCCTTCAGCTATCCCCACTGAAGTTATGAATTACTACTGGAGTTTCTTTTTCCCCTTAGCTTATGAGCTACTTGTGCCGTCCGCCCAGACACTATAAAAAACAAAACTTCAACGTGCTTCCTCTATTGCTGAGCGAACTGCAGTTGTCTATCTTGAAAACTTAAAATATTAAGCAACCGAAACTAGCACTGGTTTTAAATATCAAAAAGAATATTTATTTACACAAAGTCCTTGAAGACTTGGCACAGATCATTAAGTTGCAATCAAACAGTCAATAAATGGACAATAAATGGAACTTTAGAAATATTCTTTTTTTTCTTTAGTTACAGAGGCAACTCCTTTCTCCAGATGGCAGATAAGATTCTGAAATCTTAACACCCTAACTGCAAGCTGTTGCAGTTTAGAAAGAAGCAGGTTCTTTCCCTATCTTAAAGTTAGTTCAGGAGACTAAGGAGTGCCAACTCTCGCTATAACTATATATTCAAAACATAATACACTATCTATATTAGCTCAGTATAGCTTAATACTTATCTATAAAGTAGTCTAGGTTAAAGTAGTTTTTGCAATGGTTCTCCCAGAGCTAGCTGCATAGCCGTCTGCACGCCTGAAGTCCTTCCTCAAACTGAATAGGGCAGGGAGGATTCCAAAATGGAGGTTCTTCCCTGGGAGCAGGGGCGGGCTCAAAGGGCTGCTCCCTAGACCAATCATTGCTTGAGCGAGAGAGGGAAACAAACAGCCATCCGTAGCAAAGCAGCTGGCCATCACTCCTTCGGGAGCCAAGCCGAGAAGCCAGAACAGCCCAGCAAAGCTACTCTGAAAAGCAGCCTTGAGAGCCTTCTCAGAGGGGAGGGGAGGGGAGGGGAGGGGAGGGGAGGGGAGGGGAGGGGAGGGGAGGGGAGGGGAGGGGAGGGGGGAGAAGGACAGGCAAAGAAGGGTGAGAGGGAAAGGGAAGGGAGTGAGGGAGGGAGGAGGAGCCACGCCAGGAGGAGGCAACACAGGCCTCCAAAGAGACACAGGGTTCAGTAACAAATCTCATACTCCAGGCCTGGGCCTACTTGGGCCCTCCAGGCATTTTGGACTTCAACTCCCACAATTCCTAACAGCCATGCTGTTCTGGCTGTTAGGTATTGTGGGAACTGAAGTCCAAAATGTCTGGAGGGCCCAAGTAAGCCCAGACCTACACACATATACAAACACATATGCACTCATATATACATACACACATAAATACATATATACAGATACACATACATAACACATATATACACATGCACAGACATATACATATGCACATATATAAACATATACATACACCATATATATGCACATGCAAACCACACATATATACATATACACATGCACACATATATACACATATACATATACACATAAATTGCCTACCTTCATAACCTTTGAAAAGCCTTGCAGCTTAAATGCCTAGCTTCTTCCTGCCTACAGAATATCTTTGTGGGGAGGTGTTCCCTAGCTCAGATTGTTTCATGTCCGGGATTCCTGTTTTCTGAGGCCACAGCAACGTGTAGCCAGGGTACAGCTAGTAAAATATAAACAACAAAATGACATCACAATAAAATAAACAAACCAATCAGATAAAGTAAACAGTACAAAATAACATAATGTAGAGCAGGGGTCTCCAAACTAAGGCCCGGGGGCCGGATGGGCCCTCCAAGGTCATTTACCCGGCCCTCGCTCAGGGTCAACCTAAGTCTGAAATGACTTGAAAGCACACAACAACAATGACAACAATCCTATCTCATGAGCCAAAAGCAGGCCCACACTTCCCATTGAGATACTAGTAAGTTTATATTTGTTGAAATTGTTCTTCATTTTAATTATTGTATTGTTTTTAAGTGATTTTTGCAATACAAATAAGATATGTGGTATGCATAGGAATTCATTCATGTTTTTTTCAAATTATAATCCGGCCCTCCAACAGTTTGAGGAACTGTGACCCGGCCCTCTGTTAAAAAAGTTTGTGGACCCCTGATGTAGAGTAAGTAATAGGTGATCTCAAATAGAAATCTTGTAAATGTATTAGTTGTCTGATCTCTGCCAAAACAGTAAGCGATGCTTTGAATCGTATTGGTTAATCTCAGCTAGAGTAGACCCACTGAATCAGTTGTTGAAAGGAGAGACAACACATAGGTAAATCCAACTGATTTGATGGCTCTACTGCAGGTGGGACAAACAATGGAATTTAGACCAATTTGTTTATATTTAATGCAATTAAGTGTGCTTTCACATTGCCGCACAGTCCAACATTACCAAAAAGAGACAAATTCTTTTATTTCCTTGTAAAAACACTTTTCAAATTTAATTTTTCATGTGACATTACTTCTTCCATCTTTTCCCCAAAGGAAATGGAGAAATCGGATGCCAACAACTTCCTAATCCTCTTCCGGGACTCAGGCTGCCAGTTCCGATCTTTGTATACGTACTGCCCCGAGACTGAGGAAATCAGTAAGTTGACTGGGATAGGCCCCAAATCCATCAGCAAGAAAATGATTGAAGGGCTTTATAAGTACAACTCTGACAGGAAACAATTCAGCCACATACCTGCTAAAACGCTGTCGGCCAGCGTCGACGCAATCACCATTCACAGCCATTTGTGGCAGAGTAAGAGACCAGTAACGCCGAAAAAACTCCTACCTGCAAAAGCATAGCGACTTGAGAGGAGGATGCCTTGCTGAAGACAGTTGTGGGAAACTTTGCACTTCATTATTTGCTGCCTATCAGAAGAGAGGTTCCTATTTGCCAAGAAAATTGTGGACTGAGAACAAGCTCTGTTGCCATGCACAACTGGAATGTAAACACCGTATTGGAGACTTACAGAAAAATGAACACTTAAGGGATTCATGCAGCCATGTGCTCATGAAATCTTGCGTTGCCAGTGCAGATAGGTATGTGCTAACACGCCATTTATAGAGGGTTTGCTTTGGGTTTAAGACACTGAATCATTGAATGTTTGCAAAACTGCAGTGACCGAAATCAACGCATTTTTACATGTATTGCCTTATACTTTGGTATATTCATGCCTGTTTTGGAATTTGCTTGTGTTCATTATAACTCGACTGGAGAAAATTCCGTCTTGATTCGCTGTTAGTACCCCACAATTTTTAAAAAGGGCACACATATATTTTTCAGTGGAAGAGAACTATCTATACAATTATTTTGGCTCTCGTTTGTTTCAAGGGAAAGTTCAGGATGGTATTTCTCGCAGACAATATTCAAGATTAAATGTTGTTTTCAAATCTTAGATTTTGAGCAAGAAATGTGATACCAAGACATTTCTTGTTTCCTCCAAGATACTCAGAAGCATAGTGACATATTTTTAAAAAATGAGTCATGGCCCTGATCTGGGGAAGCATGAACTGAGAGCTTTGTATGCACTGGTGCTCCCCTCCCTCAATCCTTCCCCCTTCTTTGTTTTCCTTTTTTTAAAACAGGGCTTCTTCCTTACAGTTCCGCCCAAGCAGATTTTCAAATAGTACCCAGAAATGTATTGTCAAAGGGCTTTCATGGCCGGAATCACTGTGTTGTTGGTTTTTTTCGGGCTATATGGCCATGTTCTAGAGGCATTCTCTCCTGACGTTTCACCTGTATCATCAATACAGACATGAAACAGGTAACTATTTACCTTTCAAGGTAATGAAAGCCTTATCTCGGCAGGAAAGGCCACTCTGGTTGAGTTCAGGCTCAGAAATCTATTGTCCTTGGCCCTTGGCTTCATTTCAAAATTCTAAACACAACAATAATAACTATGCGAAAATGTACTTTTCACATGCATCCTTAAAAAGGAATTTATGTAGATATATCAACTGGTAAAAGCTATTCTGATATGTTACCAGTATGCTAACCAACATATGGACCAAAGGATGGCAAGCATCCTCAGAGGTAGTGAGGTCTGTTGGAACTAGGAAAAATGGTGTGTGTGTGTATATCTGTGGAATGACCAGGGTGGGACAAAAGACTCTTGTCTGTTGGACCTAGGTGTGAATGTTTCAACTGACCAGCTTGATTAGCATTTGATGGCCTGGCAGTGCCTGGGGCAATCTTTTGTTGAGGGGTGATTAGATGTCCTTGTTTGATTCCTTTCTGTTGTTTTGATGTTGTAATTTTAGAGGTTTTTTTAATACTGGTAGCCAGATTTTGTTCATTTTCATGGTTTCCTCCTTTCTGTTGAAATTGTCCACATGCTTGTGGATTTCGATGGGTTCTCTGTGTAGTCTGACATGGTGGTTGTTAGAGGCTCCATCTAATCACACCTCAACAAAAGGCCACTGCCAGGCCATCAAATGCTAATCAAGCTGGTCAGTTGAAACATTTACACCTAGCTCCAAAAGACAAGAGTCTTTTGTCCCACCCTGGTCATTCCACAGATATATAAACCCATTTTCCTAGTTTCAACGGACCTCACTACCTCTGAGGATGCTTGCCATAGATGCAGGTGAAACTTCAGGAGAAAATGCCTCTAGAACATGGCCCGGAAAAACCTACAACAACAGATGACACAGAAATGTAAGTGATTCAGGAGTGCTATTTGGTTTTAAGAAACACATTCAAATAAATAACATTACTAAACACAGGTATACTAGTAAGGGTTCATGTATTGCTTCGTTTCAAAATTCTAAACACAACAATAATAACTATGCGAAAATGTACTTTTCACTGGCGTCCTTAAAAAGGAATTTATGTAGATATATCGACTGATAAAAGCTATTCTGATATGTTACCAGTATGCTAACCAACATATGGACCAAAGAATTTTTTTCTTCATAGACACATGAGATAGTGATTTAATTTTATTAAAACACATGAAACAGTATTAATTGGGATACATAACATTTTGAGAATGGCAAAGATCTGCAAACGTGTAGTAGTATTAACAGCTAACCAAAATAATTACTGGGACGTTTTTTGCAGTATTTACAAAGGGCTGCACATCTCTTTTTATGTTAAGAAAGGCATGTTTTGCTTGGAAATTTGTTTTAAAGGATCCCACTCAATATAGCAACCACTGTTTCAGCAAGTGAGGAAGTACTAACTTGAAACCTACCATTATTTTTGTGAGTGTTGGGAGTTTTTTTGTGGGGTTTGTGTTTTTGACCTTTGTACACCAGAGGACTTGTTTTGGGGGGGTGGGTGGGAGGGAGGGAAACAGGTTGGAACCTCATTCTCAGGAAAAGACTTGAATTACTGACAACCCTGTTTAGTTTCATCGTTGTGAAAAGTGTTGGAACTGAAAGACAGTCTTGAACTTGCTGTCTTAAAATATATACTTTAATAAATGATCTGCAGTATTGAAAAAGTATACGGTTTCTCCCACTGATCTGCTAGATCTGGAGAAGTCGTATTTCACTACAGTCTGCTTGCGTTCTTTATATAGATGTACAGCAATGGGAAGTCCTTAAGTAATTTAGAGAACAATCCTTTTTTTAAATTATTAAAAGGCCTTAGGCATTAATGCATCTGGGCTGTTTATCAACATTTTCTCAGAAATGCAGTCAATATTTTACTGTAACTTATGTTCTTATATTTATGTATATTTGTTAAAACTGTAAAAAAATCCCCTTCCCTCTTGTTTAATAGGTATGTGGCTCACATCTGTTTGTGCTTAGCTGATTCCTATTGTTTGCATGTATATGGACCAGGATATCTAACTCATAACTTTTATATATATGAGATAGAAAGTCTATACCTTCTACCTTCTAGGCTTATCCTTCGGCTAATTGCATAGGATAAACATTTTGCACATCAATGTAAACCTAAATCTAAAGAAAAACCAGCCTAGTGCATTTATGGTTGGAGAAAACTACTAGGACATAAACGGGATAGACAAAAGCAGAAATTACATTTAAGGATTTGTGAATAAAGTCTTATTGCTAAAAGAGAAATGTAATTTAAAGTTGCACACCATCTCCTGAATTACTATACAACTGTCCAAATAGGATGATTTGTGAAATGTTGGGGGGGGGGATTTTAAATTATTGAATGTATTATGAATTTTGCCTACAGTTCAGAAAGAGACATTTGTGCAGTATCTAAAGGTAGAATGTGAATCATGCAATTAAAAGCTGAAACTGTTGGAATTAGAACCGTTCGACATTCTTAAAAAGCAAGGACAATATTTTTATTTACTTTGTAAGCCTGCAGATTTTCTAATGACGATGTATCTTCGTTTAGGATCACGTTTAGGAAAAGAGAAGACTTTTGTGAAGAAACCCAGTGGTTATCAGTGACATTATCAGAACACACTGGTGCTTTCGTCAGAAGGGTGTTGTTTTTAATTGTTTATATGACAGAATTTGCCAAACATCCTAATTTCCAGGACAGGTGTTCAAACTCCAACAGTCATTGTGGCTACTGAACCAATTTAAGGATGACTGTTGGCATGTTTATTTTTTAATGCTTTGGCTGTTTAAAGCCAAATTTTGTTTATTTATAATTTAATGGGCACCGTCGGTTGAGAAATGTACAGTGTCTTGTGCGCTTACTTGTCCACTTTTGTGGGGCTTTGCAATCCTTTTTTTTTCTTTTCAGATGCTGTGCTGTAAGATATTGTCATATAGCTTCTTACCTAGTACAATGTAGTTCTTTCCTTCCATCTAAATAAAAGGCATGGCACCAAACCGTGTGGAAGTGTTGGTCTTTGATGCACATATTCATTTTGGCCTGTGCAACTATTTCACTCATTCAGACAGAAATGTCTTGGAAACTATGTGCAAATGGGGAACCCAATTTGGCACCAAAGCAACTAGCTACTGAACCCTGATTCTTATTATTAGGCTTCCAGGATCAGTATTCTGGCTCCAACAGTGGCCAAACAAATACCTCCTGATGGACAGGTGGATGGATGGATGCATGCATAGATAAATAAATATCCATGAATGGCTGAATGGCATGCTGCTTTCAGATTGTGGAGGTTGTTGGACATCTGCATAGAGGCAAGCCAAGGAAAATAACAAGGTAGAACTTTCTTGCACTACTTTCTTGCACTCCATAGTCTTGGTTTATCAAGAATCAGCAGCAAGAATTAGCAAATCAAGAATAGGGTTCCACAGCCACCTACAGACTCACAAGAATTCTGATCCTGGAAGACTATCCTACTCGGCCAATGAGGGATCACCTAAGTAAGTAAGTCTTAGTTTATAAAAAAGCTTATGTATGTATTATTTTACTAGCCATCCCCTGCCACACATTGCTGTGGCCCAGTCTGATGATCTGGGAAATAAAGTAATAAGAAAGTGTTGATTTCTAATATATGTAATTTCTTTATGCTTGTTGAGTAAACAGTATTTCTTGCTGTTTCTTTGTCAGTGTTGATGTGGAGATTGTTTGGTTTGCCTACTCTGGAACATTCAACGTATAATTGTCCTTCTTTAGGGGCCCCTCTCAAATATATGATACTATATCTCTCTGTGTGTGAATCATATCTATCTATCTATATCTATGGTTGGATGGCTCTTTGACAGGAATGCTGGAAATGCAGGAAAAAAGAGGGAACTTTCTACCATATGTGGTGGACCTGCGAAAAGGCAAGAACTTACTGGAAGAAGATAAAAGAGACAATACAGGAAATGCTAGGCATGAAAATATCTCAAAAACCGGAATTGTTTTTATTTTGCATGACGAAAACAAAAATGGACAAAAATACGGACAAATTATTATTTTTATTAACAACTGTGGCTAGAATATGCTACGCCAAATTATGGAAATCAGAGAAAATACTGGATATAAAAGAATGGATACAAAAAATACTTGATATAAGAAACATGGACAGACTCACATTTTTATTATCTAGACATAAACAAACACTGATAAAAGAAACAAATTGGGGAAAAATAACAGAATACTTAAAGAAGAAGAACTATAAGACAATAATTTAAAATAACGGACTGGACCTCAAATGAAAGAAGGAGAGGAAGAGTATAAACAAAAAAGAAGAAAGGAAAAAGAAAAGGAAGACACCCCATACGACAATACCCAGGAAGTAACAAAGAACTCAATTTTTATTTTTTTATTTTTTTCTTTCTATTTTTATATTTTTTCCATTTGCATTTTTGATTTTTGATTTTTCTATTTTTTTTCTCTTCTCTCCCTCTTTCCCTCTTATTAGTTACTATCCTTTCCTACTGTCCTGTCTTCTTGCAATTATTCCCCCACTTTCCCTGTAACTTTTGAAAATACCTAATAAAAATATAAAATAATAATAATATAAAAGTTAAAACATTTAACAGACATAGAATTCACTAAATAATAAAAATAATAAAAACAGATCCTCTGCATCTCATTACCAAAATCATTATCCAATCGCATTGTCCAGTCATTCCATGATCAGGGTTTGTCTACTACACTGCATTTGAGAAAGCCTGCTCAAACAGCCAGGTTTTGACTTTTTTATGAAATGTTAAGCGGGTGGAGGGCGATCTAATGCCCCTGGGGAGGGCATTCCACTGCCAAGGGGCCACCGCTGAGAAGGCCCTGTCTCTCGTCCCTGCCAGCCGAACCTGTGAAGAAGGCGGAACCAAAATCAGGGCCTCTCCAGGAGATTTTAAATTCTTAGATGGTTCATAAAGAGAGATACGTTTGGACAGATAAGCAGGGCCAAAACCGTTTAGGGCTTTATAGGCTAAAGCCAACACTTTGAATTGTGCTCGGTAGCAGACTGGCAGCCAGTGGAGTTGGCACAACAGAGGAGTTGTATGCTCCCTGAGTGCCGTTCCTGTTAGCAACCTGGCTGCCGCTCGTTGGACCATTTGAAGCTTCTGAACAGTCTTCAAAGGCAACTCCATCTAGAGAGTGTTGCAGTAGTCTATACTGGATGTAACCAGAGCGTGGACTACCGTGACCAAGTCAGACTTCCCAAGGTACAAGTGCAGCTGGCGCATAAGTTTAAATTGTGCAAATGCTCTCCTGGTCACTGCCGAGACCTGAGGTTCCAGGCTCAGCGATGAGTCTAGGATCACACCCAAGCTTACATCTAATATCTAATGCCATGCCACACTGATTTCAAGCTGATTACAGAAACTGCAAGCAGAAAATTTTGATGTTTTCAACATGACTGGGCACTTCATACATGTTCATTAAATATCTAAGACTGTATCTAAATCTGTTCACAGAGTATCTAGTGGTATTCATAAATATTCTTAACAAATTCAGTATCAGGTAACAGCATTTCACTCGGTATCGAGCAATATTTCATCACAATTCTTTATACACAATCAAAGCATAAACCCCGAAGACTGGCATGTCTCAGCACAGCCAGCTGAATATAAATAAGTATGAAGTGCTTATCATTCCTTCAATCAATATTGCTGATTGTTTTGACACATATTAAAACTGGTAGTACAAGAATTTGCATGGGAGAGGATTTGTATAAGCATCATTAAAGGCTTTACAAGCAATTCGTGTTGATTGAACAACATTCAAGTTAGTGTTGAATTTGGTGAGCAAACTTCAACTCTTTGGAGCAATACCTAAAACGCAAAGGAAGCCATGCTGTTTCATATGATAAAGGGGGGGAAAGAGTTCTCCAGAACTCTCAGGCTGGGTGTCAAGCAAAAAGTTGCAGATAGGAATGATGCATGCTGTGTGTTTACCCATATAGTACTGTATTAGGAAGGGATTGTTCAGTAGTTGGGTCTTCGGATTGGAAGCTCCCTAAAGCTACAAAGTTATGGCAGTGGAAGAGGAGAGAGAAGGTTTTCTTTTTTCTATCTGCCCTGGAGACTAGGACGCGGAACAATGGCTTCAAACTACAAGAAAGGAGATTCCATATGACTTTGAGAGCTGTTTAGCAGTGGAACTCTCTGCCCTGGAGTGTGGTGGAGGCTCCTTCTTTGGAAGCTTTTAAACAGAGCCTGTATGGCCATCTGTCGGGGGCGCTTTGAAAAAATATTCCCTGCTTCTTGGCAGGGGGTTGGACTGGATGGCCCATGAGGTCTCTTCCAACTCTATGATTCTATGACACTATCTGACCACAAACTGTAGGATTTCCATTTCAAGTTAGTTGAATCCCTAAACAACAGGACTCCTTTTTAATGGTCTGAGAGAAAGCTGCAACATTTTGTGGCAGATTCTATGTGTCATATATTAATTAATAGAAAACCGAAGTGCTGTTCCAGCAGTCACCAGCCAACCCCTCTCCAATGCCAGAGATACAGCTTAATGGTGTAACATTAGAAAATGTTGACCATTTCCGCTACCTTGGCAGCCACCTCTCCACCAAAGTCAACATCGACACCGAAATACGACACCACCTGAGCTCTGCGAGTGCAGCATTTTTCCGAATGAAGCAGAGAGTGTCCGTTGGGATACCAAGGTGCTTGTTTATAAAGCTATTGTCCTCTCAACCCTGCTATATGCCTGTGAAACGTGGACTATCTACAGACGTCACATGCAACTCCTAGAACGATTCCATCAGCGTTGCCTCCGGAAAATCCTGCAAATATCTTGGGAAGACAGGCAGACAAACGTCAGCGTGCTGGAAGAAGCAAAGACCGCAAGCATTGAAGCGATGGTCCTCCGCCATCAACTCCGCTGGACCAGCCACGTTGTCCCGGTGAATGACCACCGTCTCCCAAAGCAGTTGCTCTACTCCGAACTCAAGAACGGAAAATGGAATGTTGGTGGACAGGAAAAGAGATTTAAAAATGGGCTCAAACCCAACCTTAAAAACTCTGGCATAGACACTGAGAACTGGGAAGCCCTGGCCCTTGACCGCTCCAGCTGGAGGTCAGCTGTGACCAGCAGTACTGCAGAATTTGAAGAGGCATGAATGGAGGACGAAAGAGAGAAACGTGCCAAGAGGAAGGGACGTCAAGCCAACCCTGACCGAGAACACCTTCCACCTGGAAACCAATGCCCTCACTGCGGAAGAAGATGCAGATCAAGAATAGGGCTCCACAGTCACCCATGGACCCACCAGAACACTGATCCTGGAAGACTATCCTACTTGGCCAATGAGGGATCGCCTAAGTAAGTAAGTATGTTAATTAAATATTGCTTATTTGATTTGCAACTTTGGTGACCTCTTGGATTTGATAGGCCTCACTCATAATCTAGCTGCCTTATCAGAACCATAAAATGTAAACAAGTATATGTACAAGTATACAGATGTGCTCCTGTGCATTGCTTATTTAACAGGAAAAAAATGGTAACTGGGACAAAGATAACAGTCATAGACTGCACTGCACTGCAAAAAAAAGTTCAACGTGTTCCAGCAAATCTATTATTCAAACTTAACATTATGCACATGTAAAATTAAACAACTGGGTCAAGCAAGACTGGCTTTCTAAATGCATCCAGAGATGCATTTTTCTTTCACCACCCTCCATTTTTCTTATTTACATTTTGCTGGTGAGATTTTTTAGAACTATGCTTTTATTGCAAAAGATGATGGGGAAGCTGATGATGCAGATTTACCTGTTCTCCCCTTTTTGTTGTCCGCACATGCTCAGTAGGGGATTCTTGGGGGAGCTGTTCTTTATCTTACCTGCTGCAGGCAGTCCAGAAAGCTAAAATAGGATCAGACAGAAAGGTAGAATTTTATTCTTTCTTTCATTAAGCTTCACTGCACTGTTCACTACAATCATGCTGCTGCAATCCAACACCACTCTCTCAGTGTTGATGCTACTAAAATTTCAGTTTAACAGACAATAAGGAAAGATTTTGCAAAGAGGTGCTTTATTAAAGAAGGTATAGCTGCATTAAGGGAGTCCCCAGTGGCGCAATGGGTTAAAGCGCTGAGCTGCTGAGCTTGTTGACCAAAAGGTTGCATGTTCAAATCCGGGGAGCAGCGTTAGCTTCTGCTGTTAGCCCCAGCTTCTGCCACGCTAGCAGTTCGAAAACATGCATGTGCTGTCGCACACTGGGCCTGTGCATAAGACTGTAGACAGGAAATAAATTCTGTGTGCCCAACGGGACACCGGGGCTGCCTCAGATTAAATGCCCTTGGATTTCCTTAAACAGAGTCTTTAGATTGCTTAAAAGTTCAACAAAGTTCTTTATTAATGAAAACAAACAGGTACTTTAAGGCTTTCTTAACAGTCTATTGGCTCTCTCTCAATCTTGTCCACAGGGAACAGGCACTATCTTCATAACTATAACTAATGGGGAAATCCTTGACTTCTAATCTGGGCAGTCTGTCTTTGCCTCTGTTGGCGTGGAGCCCCTGCACCCGGTACCAACTGCTTCTGGCTTCCGCGAGTGACCCTTACCAAGCAGAGCTTTGTAGACTTCCAGGGGAAAAAGAATTCAGGTTTCCGTGATTGCTGACTGAAGTCCTTCAGCAAAGGAGCTGTAGGGCTGTATAACCCCGGTCAAGCTGTGGGCTGTATATCTCCCCGGCCAAGCCGTAGAAGACAAAGCTTTCTACAGGAGCTCTTGGTATTATGTCCTGCATGAAAGGCTTCTCTATGTGGACTGAACCCAAAAAGGCTCCTATTCCCTCCAAAACCCCAAAAAGGGGGCGGGACCAGGGAACCTAACTATAATTGACAGGTGGCTTGCCCTATGATTGCAGCCAAAAGAAGCCACCTATCTGCAGAGTCCCTGAAACTTAGGACTACAACAAACATCCAATGCAAAGCAAACAAAATTGGAACTCCTGGTACAGTTGTACCTGCACAATGCAAATGTGACTAGATCAATAGGTATCGCTCTGGTGGGTAGGTAACAGTGCTCCATGCAGTCATGCTGGCCACATGACATTGGAGGTGTCTATGGAGCACCACACTCCAGAGTCAGACACGACTGGATTTAATGTCAGAGGGAGAAAAAACCTGCATTAATATACCTTTACAGATGTCATCCTGCATATAATAATTTCCCCCATTTTACCTCTTTATTTATTCTTGTTTTCTCTATAAAAACAACCATCTATATACATAAAAATGTAATGTTTGTTTGTGGGATTAACAGAACTCAAAAACCACTGGACGAATTGACACCAAATTTGGAGACAAGACACCTAACAACCCAATGTATGTCCTTCACTCAAAAAATTGATTTTGTCATTTGGGAGTTGTAGTTGCTGGGATTTATAGTTCACCTACAATCAAAGAGCATTCTGAACCCCACCAACCATGGAATTGAACCAAACTTGGCACACAGTTCTCCCATGACCAACAGAAAATACTAGAAGGATTTGGTGAGCATTGACCTTGAGTTTGGGAGTTGTAGTTCACCTACATCCAGAGAGCACTTTGGACTCAAACAATGATGGATCTGGACCAAACTTGGCACGAATCCTCAATTTGCCCAAATGTGAACACCGGTGGAGTTTGGGGGAAATAGACCCTGACATTTGGGCGTTGTAGTTTCTGGGATTTATAGTTCACCTACAATCAAAGAGCATGCTGAACCGCACCAACGACAGAATTGGGGCAAACTTCCCACACAGAACCACCATACTTAAGGCCATCCAGTTTAACTCCCTTCACCAGGGCAAGAAAACGTAATCAAAGCCCTCCTGACAAAGAACCATCCAGCCATAGATATAGATAGATATATATGATTCACACACACACACACACACACATATAGTATCATCGATTTGAAAGGGATCCCTAAAGAAGGACAATTATATGTCGCATGTTCCAGAGTAAGCAAACCAGACAATCTCCACGTCAACTCTGACATAGAAACAACAAGGAATACTGTTTACCCACAAGCATAAAGGAATTACATATATTATAAACCATTACTTTATTTTCCAGATCACCAGACTGGGCCACAGCAACGTGTGGCAGGGGACGGCTAGTTAAAGATAAGTGTTGTGAAGCTTAGGTGCTTTGTGATTCTCCTGACAAAAGAATAAGTAACCAAAATATATTTTTAAAAATACTTTACTTAATTCAATCAAAATGTTTAAGTGACTGCCCGTTTGAATCATTTAAAACATTTAAATTAATTAATTAATGTAATTAATATTTGGAACCATTCGCTTTGGTATACAAACAGGAAATTTGGGATTTGTATAAATTAGATGTTAGCTTTATTTTGATCACAGTATAAGGCTAAAATGGATGTGCTAGAGTGGTGGAAAAAGTGAGGAAAGGTTTTGAGACTGGAATCAAGCACGCTCCCAGATGGCAATTACATGCACTGGCAACAAGCCATTACTGCCCAGTGCAAAAATAGAGGAAAATGTGGTTTGGATGACAAATTGTGATGCCAAGGCCTACTGTTGGCAAGCCAACTGTCTCTGAGAATGACCCAATCAGGAGATGGAAAGAGAGCAAAAGAGAAATACAAGGAGTCAGCATTAGTTGAGAAAAGCAAGGACAAAATGGGACAAATATTTCTTACGGTTCAGATTATTAAAACTTCACAGGAAAAGAAATGTACTCTACCTCTAAGCCCACCTTTGTGAAGAACTACTGAGACTGGAGTGAAGATCTCTTTTATAGTTCAGAACTTCAACTATATTTGGCTAATACAGTTTCCAAGGAATTATTAGAATAGTTCATACATTTTTCTAAATTTATATTTGAATTGTTCAATTATTATGTCATGTTTATTACTGTATGTTTAAATTGATATGTCATGTTTATTATTATATGTGTAATGCGGCATTGTATGCCATGGACTGTAAGCTGCCCTGAGTCCCCCACTGGGGTGAGAAGGGCAGGGTATAAATGTAGCAGCATAATAATAATAATAATAATAATAATAATAATAATAATAATAATGGCAGTCACATTGAGGGAAGTCAATAGTAGTAAACTGCTTCAAGTACAAAAGACAAAAAACACAATCCAGAGCAAAAGAGAAAACTGGCAAAAGAAGCCACTCCATGGACAGTTTCTGGCAAAAATTGAGAGCCAAGCTGACGAAGAAAAAACATGGCTGTGGCTCACAAATGGAATTCTGAAAAAGGAGATGGGGGGTCTGATTCTGGCAGCCTAAGAACAAGCCATTCGAACCAGAATTGAAAAGTCGACAACAGATCCCAAATGTAGACTCTGCAAGGAAGCTGATGAAACAATAGATCACATCCTCAGCTGCTGCAAGAAGATCGCAGACAGACTACAAGCAGAGGCACAACACCATTGCTCAGATGATTCATTGGAACTTGTGCCACAAATACCATCTGCCTGCAACAAAGAACTGGTGGGATAACAAGCTGGAAAAAGTTACAGAGAATGAACATGCCAAACTCCTCTGGGACTTCCGGATTCAGACAGACAGAGTTTTGGAGCACAATACTCCTGACCTCACAATCGTGTTAAAAAACAAAGTATGGATTGTCAATGTTGCAATTCCAGATGACAGCAGGATTGAAGAGAAACAACTGGAAAAGCTGACACAATATGAGGATTTAAAGACTGAACTGCAAAGACTCTGGCACAAGCCAGTCAAGGTGGTCCCGGTGGTGATCGGCACACTGGGTGCAGTGCCTAAAGACCTTGGCCTGCACTTAAACACAATCGGCGCTAACAAAATTACCATCTGCCAGCTGCAGAAGGACACCTTACTGGGATCTGCAGGCATTATTCGCCAATACATCACACAGTCCTAGACACTTGGGAAGTGTCCGATGTGTGATCCAATACAACAGCCAGCACAGTGTCTGCTGTGGACTCATCTTGTGGTGTTGCAAATAATAATAATAATAATAATAATAATAATAATAATAATAATAATGTGTCAATCCAGCTTCTAGGCTTTCTTTTGACATTATTTGTGGTAGATTCTCAATGTTTAGATGGACCTTTTCCATTTTAGTTACTGCAGAGTGATCTTGTCTGCTGAGGACTCATCTTGTTGTATAAATAAATTATTATTATTATTATTATTAATACTATCTAGTGAGAAGGTTAACATAAGACAGACATGATTTGATTGCACAAGACAAAATTTCTAGTTGACTCCTCAAATATATTTATGTGATATTCTGAGTAATGTGTAACATCATATTGTTATATTTCCTTTGAAATAAACCTGTTCCAAGCTAAACTTTGCAGCACCAGATCTCCACAAGTCAAAGATACGATTGGTTTTAGAGGTAGAAACAACGTAGGAATAAAGGTAGAGAGAAAAAAATATATTAAAAACTTAAGCTTTCTTTAATGCAATTGGCTGTTGGGTATTTACAAGATTTTCTCCCCGAGAGGGAAAGGACATCTGTATTTGCCATGCTGTAAATGACATAAAGAGAATAGTATTGGTTAAACTGAAAAAAGGGAGGAATTGCTAGTTATGATTACAGCTGATTATAATGGGAAATTATTAGTTATGCATGGGAAAACAGCATCATGAGATAGCATGCCTAACAAAGCCTCAATTAATTACCATGTTAATTTAGTGATTTAAATATATTTGAGTCTTTTCTCTATAGCAAAATCTTAACTGGTTTTCTCTTAGCATTGTATATAATATTGATGGCACGGGCACACTTATATTACAAATTCACATAGCTCGTCAGCTCACATAGGAACACACCTACAGACTCTGTCTGCCATAACTACTGAACAACCCAGCTATGACAGCCACTGCACATTTGTCATAATTATATAATGTTCTTTGTCCTTGCGGAATAAATAATTTATGAAGGCAAGCCCGTGGTTAAAAACAGGATACATGGGTCCTGCCTATCATCTCCTGACTCTTCTTTGCTGGCAGCTGTTGTGAGTGACCACATGAAACAGAGAGGTTTTTGTTCCTGGTGCCCGGCCGAAAGTTATTTATTTTGCAGACAGTATGAATTACACTCACTCATTGGCTTTCTTATCAAAATGCTTGCAAAAACCTGAGGCACGGAAATGCATCTATTTATAAAAGGGCCAGGGGTGAAATGGGATTCTTTAAAGTACGATTACTAACGGGGTTTTGAATCCACAACACTCAGTCTTTTGTGTTGAGAGAAAGGGTGCCAATGTACAGATAACCACAAGGCGGATGGTGGTGAATTTGTGATTTACCTTGACAAATTGGCTTTATGTAATTCTTGATCGGTATTTTAATGTGTCTTAATGTATTAATGTACTATGATATTATTATGCTTTAGTTTATTTGTTGATTCTCTGTTGTTAGCCGGCCTGAGTCCCTCCTCGGAGGTCGAGAAGACCGGGTTATAAAAGCTCTAAATAATAATAATAATAATAATAATAATAATAATAATAATAATGACTTGTTCACACAAATATGCTCGGTATTATTTATTTATTTATGTACCGTATATTCCGGGGTACTAGATGACTTTTTAGGCATGTAAAACCTTATAAAAAGTTGGGGGTCATCTAGTACGCCAAGTATAAAATTAAAATAATAATAAAATTAAAAACTACAACTCCCAGAATGCCTCGGGGAGCCCATCCCAGGTACGCCGCAATCCTTGGGGGTCGGTGTTTCCCTTTCCCTTCTGCTCCCTCACCCATATTGTGCTTCAGTAGTTATATTTATATTTTTAATGTACCAAACATACCAAGTTTGTATGAAAATGGGACTGTTTCCTGTGCTGGTCAATGACCGAAATAAATGATTTGGTTTTTGATTTGGGGGTCGGTCTCTCTCCTCCTCCTCCTCCTCCTCCTCCTCCCTGGTACAGCCTCTTGGTGTGGAGGGCCTTGGCCTCGGGCTCCCCTCCTCCTCCGCCGCCTCCTCCGCCTCCTCCTCCGCCTCCTCCTCCGCCTCCTCCTCCTCCGCTGCCTTGGCTCATGGCGGCCTCCTGGGCGGCTCCCCATCCTTCCTCCCTTCCTGGCTGCCTTTCTTGCTCAGGCCCAGGCCTCTCCCTAGTTGGCGCCCGGGCCCCTGGGCTGCTTCCTGCGCTGCTCAGGCCACTCTCCTTCTTCCTGCCCCCACTCCGCCGCCATCATGTCTCTGCCTCCCAGCCCCCCCAAGCCTCACGAAAAACGCCTCTTCTCCCATGAGACAACATTGTCTCATGGAAGAAGAGCCGCTTCTCGCAAGGCCTGGCTAGGAAGAAGGAGAGTGGCCTGAGTAGAAAGGCCTCCTGCACTGTTCAGGCCGCTCTCATTCTTCCTGGCCAGGCCTCGCGAGAAGCGCCTCTTCAGCTGCGAGACAACGCTGCGAGGCCATGGCGGCGGAGTGAGGGCAGAAAGAAGGAGAGCGGCCTGAGCAGCGCGGGAGGCCCTTCTGGAGGTGGCGCAGGAAGCAGCACAGAAGCCCAGGGGCAACCACATGCCAGGTATACAGGACAGGAAAAAGAAACCACCTTGCTGGAATGCGGAATCATCTTAAATGTTGAGTATATCCCCAACTCTCTATTTTGTGTGTAAAAGTTAGGGGGTCGTCTTATAGCCCCAGTCGTCTAGTACCCTGGAATATACGGTACATCATTTTTACCCCGCCCATATCAGCACAAAGGCGACTCAGGGCCTAGAGCAGGGGTCCACAAACTTTTAAAACAGAGGGCCAGGTCACAGTCCCTCAAACTGTTGGAGGGCCGGATTATAATTTGAAAAAAAAAATGAAAGAATTCCTATGCACACTGCACATATCTTATTTGTAGTGCAAAAACACTTAAAAACAATACAATAATTGAAATGAAGAACAATTTCAACAAATATCAAATTATTAGTATTTCAATGGGGAAATGTGGGCCTACTTTTGGCTGATGAGATAGGATTGTTGTTATTGTTGTGTGCTTTCAAGTCGTTTCACACTTAGGTTGACCCAGAGCGAGGGCCGGGTAAATGACCTTGGAGGGCCGCATCCAGCCCCCGGGCCTTAGTTTGAGGACCCCTGACCTAGAGATATAGAATTATTTCTTAATACTATGCATCTAGTGCAGATAACAGAACAATCAGTTCCCATCAGAAAATATTCAGACTATTTTAAGTCTCTCAAGTTTAAGGAAAACAAAGTGGGCAGCAGCTGTTTAGCTAGTGGCAGGAACAAAACTTTGATTGAGGGCCAGGCTAATTCAAGAGAAAATCTGCATCACAATCTTAAACTAATCTGACATACGCAAATGAGAACTTGGAAACAACAATACTCAGGTATGTACGATGAGAAAATTCTATTACATTTATGGAGTCACCATACTTTGATAAGCAACTTGAAATTACACACATGTAGAAACTCCCAGTTTAAGCATTGGACTATAACTGGAAACCATCCCCGATCAGTCATGGAAATCCACCAGGTGACCTTCGATATGTCACATTCATTCAGCCTCAGAGGAAGGATGACGATGAGTCACAGGTCTACATTTCGTCTCAGATGTTATTTCTGTTGTCAGTTAATATGGTCTGGAGTGATCTTAATGTAAGTGGAGGTTATTCCCCTCCTTGGCCCTGTACTGACTTAATAATAATAATAATAATAATAATAATAATAATAATAATAATAATAATTTTAATAAGTTCTGCCATAAACTGGGCGCAGGCAGAACTGGACAATTTGGACAGGAAAACAAGAAAACTCATGACCATTCATAATTCATTACATCCTTGCAGTGATGTTGACCGGCTCTATCTGCCGAAGGGAATAAACCTCTTATCCTTACCTTCATCCTGTCCTTGTCTTGTTTGAAACTTTGGAGCCTAGGCATGCCAGGAACCCAAACCTGCGGTTCAACAGAGCTGGAAACACAATACATAGATGGATGAAAAGTTATGGCAATACCAGGCAGTGTGTAAATGTCATGTGTACTGCTATGTGTAGTCTTGTTGCCCACACTTGTGATGAAGGACACTACAAAGTTGAAGAACTAGCTGTCACTCTGACCAGCTTCTGTGCCTCCCTTTTGCAGTTAGTTTCTTTTGCACCCTCATCGTGATCCATTTGGGAACTATATTAAGATTCCCCTCTGAGGAAGCCTGCCATAGATGCAGGCGAAACGTCAGGAGAAATGCCTCTAGAACATGGCCATATAGCCCGAAAAAACCCACAAGAACTGAGTATATTAAGATCAATGGGGGAACAGAAGTACCCTCGTATATGGCTTCGATAAAGTTAGAGGAAAGTGGTGCTGTGAAGGACACAGAACAAATTAATCTATTTCTCTCCCAAGGTTAACTGCAGATTAAGAACATAAGAACAGCCTTCCTGGATTAGATCAAGGCTCTATCTAATCCAGCATTCTGTCTGCAGCAGTGGCCATCTGAAGCTGACACGCTTTCATGGGTTCTAAAAATGTTCTGACTTCCTGCCTAAACCAGTTATGGGGACCTATTGCTTTTGGTGATTGCTCAGCTGCCTAGATGTTAAGAGCAGCTCTAGATCTATCCCTTTTTCCAGAAGTAAAGCAGGCAAGGCACCCTTTCAGTAGTAGCACTCCACCAGTGCAATTCACTATCTGGCAAGTTTTGTGTGTTGTTCCTATCTTGCCTCCTGCCAGCCTGCCCATCCCAACATAAATGGCTAAATGTCCTTTGTTTGCTTAAAACAGGGGTCCTCAAACTAAGGGCCAGGGGCCAGATACGGCCCTCCAAGATCATTTACCCGGCCCTCGCTCAGGGTCAACCTAAGTCTGAAATGACCGGAATTACTGGGTTGTTGTAGGTTTTTTTTCGGGCTATATGGCCATGTTCTAGAGGCATTCTCTCCTGACGTTTCGCCTGCATCTATGGGAAGCATCCTCAGAGGTAGTGAGGTCTGTTGGAACGAGGAAAATGAGTTTATATATCTGTGGAATGACCATGGTGGGACAAAGAACTCTTGTCTGCTGGAGCTAGGTGAGAATGTTTTAATTTTAAACATTGCTGTTGTAATTTTAGAATTTTTAAATACTGGTAGCCAGATTTTGTTCATTTTCATGGTTTCCTCCTTTCTGTTGAAATTGTCCACAACAGCAAAACAACAGACAGGAAAGAATCAGGGACATCTAATCACCTCTCATCAGGCCCGTAGCCAGGATTTTGTTTCGGGGGGGGGGGGGGGGGAGGCTGAGTGAAAGAGGGTCTACCCTAGCAAACCTTTTGTATCGTTACCCCAATACCCTCATGCATATGGGATATATTGAGTATAGTGATCAGATCATGATATGAATAAACCTAGCAGTTTAAATAATGCACCAGTAAGGCCTTCTTGCGGACCACCATCAGAATTTCGGGGGGGGGGCTGAAGCCCTCAACCCCCCCCCCCCCCAGCTACATGCCTGCCTCTCATCAAAAAATTGCCCCAGGCACGGCTAGGCCATCAAATGCTAATCAAGGTGGTCAGTTAAAACATTCACACCTAGCTCCAACAGACAAGAGTTCTTTGTCCCACTCTGGTCATTCCACAGATACATGAATTCATTTTCCTAGTTCCAACAGACCTCACTACCTCTGAGGATGCATGCCATAGATGCAGGCAAAACGTCAGGAGAGAATGCCTCTAGAACAGTGTTTCTCAACCTGGGAACCCCTGGGGGGGTCGCGAGGGGGTGTCAGAGGGGTCGCCGAAGACCATCACAACACAGTATTTTCTGTTGGTCATGAGGGTCTCTGTGTGGGAAGTTTGGCCCAATTCTACCATTGGTGGGGTTCAGAGTACTCTTTGATTGTAGGTGAACTATAAATCCCAGCAGCTATAACTCCTAAATGTCAAGTCTATTTTCTCAAAATTCTACCAGGGTTGACATGTGGGCATATTGAGTGTTTGTGCCAAGTTTGGTCCAGATCCATCATTGTTTGATTCCACAGTGCTCTCTGGATGTAGGTGAACTACAACTCCCAAACTCCAGGTCAATGTCCACTAAACCTTTCCAGTATTTTCTGTTAGGCATGGGAGCTCTGTGTGCTAAGCTTGGTTCAATTCCATTGTTACTGGAGTTCAGAATGCTTTTTGATTGTAGGTGAACTATAAATCCCAAATGTCAAAATCAATTCCCACCCCCACCCCCCTATGTAAAGAAGCACCATTAAAGCCTTGGCAGACCGTGCAAAAAGAATCTGCGAACCCCACCTCCTCCAAGATGAACTGAACTACCTCAACTGGGCTCTACAGGCCAATGGATACTCCACCTCAGACATCAGAAGAGCTGCAAGACCGAGAATAAGCCACGAGAATAAAGACGAAGATCCACCCAGAGGAAAAGTGTTCTTGCCATACATCAAGGTAACCACTGACCGCATAGGGAAGCTGATGAGGAAACACAACATACAAACAATCTACACACCAACCAAGAAAATCCAACAAATGCTACGTTCAGCAAAGGACAAGAGGGATCCTCTCACTTCTGCAGGAGTCTACCGTGTACCATGCAGCTGTGGACAAGTCTACATAGGGACCACCAAACACAGCATTTCCCAAACGCGAATCAAGGAACATGAAAGGCACTGCAGACTACTTCAACCAGAGAAATCTGCCATAGCAGAGCACCTGATGAACCAGCCTGGACACAGCATTTTATTTGAGAACACAGAAATGCTGGACCACTCCAACAACCACCTTGTCAGACTACACAGAGAAGCCATTGAAATCCACAAGCATGTGGACAATTTCAACAGAAAGGAGGAAACCTGGCCTGTAGCCAGGATTTCATTTCGGGGGGGGGGGGGGCTGAATTTTTTTCGGGGGGTTCGGGGGGGGGGCTGAGTTTCGGGGGGGGGGGGCTGAGTCTGAGTGAAAGAGGGTCTAGCCTAGCAAACCTTTTGTATCATTACCCCAATAACCCCATGCATATGGGATATATTGAGTATGGTGATCAGATCATGATATGAATAAACATAACAGCTTAAATAATGCACCAGTAAGGTCTTTTCATGAACCACCATGAGAATTCCGGGGGGGGGGGGGGGGTTGAAGCCCCTCAAGACCCCCCCCCCCCCTGCCTACATGCCTGGAGGAAACCATGAAAATGAACAAAATCTGTCTACCAGTATTTAAAAAAACCTCTAATATTGCAACAGCACAACAACAGAGAGGAAGCAGGCAGGGACATCTAATCATCTCTCAACAAAAGTTTGCTCCAGGAACAGTCACCCCATTGTATGCTAATCAAGGTGGTCAGTTGAAATCTTCACACCTAGCCCCAGCAGACAAGAGTTCTTTGTCCCACCCTGGTCATTCCACAGATACATGAATTCATTTTCCTAGTTCCAACAGACCTCACTACCTCTGAGGATGCTTGCCATAGATGCAGGCGAAACGTCAGGAGAGAATGCCTCTAGAACATGGCCATATAGTCCAGAAAAACCTACAACAACCCAGTGATTCCGGCCATGAAAGCCTTCGACAACGAAATGCAAAGATACAGAATGGGGGATGCCTGGCTCGAGAGCAGTACATGTGAAAAAGATCTTGGAGTCCTCGTGGACAACAAGTTAAACATGACCCAACAATGTGATGTGGCAGCAAAAAAGGCCAATGGGAGTTTGGCCTGCATCAATAGAGCATAGTGTCTAGATCTAGGGAAATCATGCTACCCCTCTATTCCGCTTTGGTTAGACCACACCTGGAATATTGTGTCCAATTCTGGGCACCACAATTCAAGAGAGATATTGACAAGCTGGAATGTGTCCAGAGGAGGGCGACTAAAATGATAAAAGGTCTGGAGAACAAGCCCTATGAGGAGCGGCTAAAGGAGCTGGGCATGTTTAGCCTGAAGAAGAGAAGGCTGAGAGGGGATATGATAGCCATGTATAAATATGTGAGAGGAAGCCACAGGGAGGAGGGAGCAAGCTTGTTTTCTGCTTCCCTGGAGACTAGGACGCGGAACAATAGCTTCAAACTACAATAAAGGAGATTCCATCTGAACATGAGGAAGAACTTCCTGACTGTGAGCCGTTCAGCAGTGGAACTCTCTGCCCCTGAGTGTGGTGGAGTCTCCTTCTTTGGAAGCTTTTAAGCAGAGGCTGGATGGCCATCTGTCGGGGGTGATTTGAATGCAATATTCCTGCTTCTTGGCAGGGGGTTGGACTGGATGGCCCATGAGGTCTCTTCCAACTCTTTGATTCTATGATTCTATGACAATACATTCCTCAAAATGTGTTGGCCAGTGTCACAGTAACTTGGGGACTGGCTGTAGTTTGGAAAGGGCCTCACCCTTTTCTGGCAATGAGGGCTTCGCCAAACTCCCACAGCGTGGAGCCATGGCAGTTCTGCATGCACTCCACACTGTGGAGAGATACACCCTTGCTGTCTTTGTGAGGGGAACGACAAGCCTATCGATAGATAGGGAGGGTAAAGCTTGGTACCCTAGGCACGCCCTGGAGAAGGAGGGAGCACCGCCCTCCAAACGCCATCCCTCCGCAGAGGCGCCGCCTTTTCTCCCTCCTTCCTTCAGCGCCGCCCCTTCTGGTGGCTCCCTGAGGCAGGCGTTTGGCGAAGCCGCCTTTGACAGCCGCAGCCTGGGAAGGAAAGGGGCGCAGCACGGAGAAGAAGAGGAGCCTCCCTGACAGGACTCTCTGGGAGGAGGCCCCTGCCGCCATTTTGTGCCCCCCCCTCCCTTCGTTCTCTTTTGCAGCGCGAGAAAGGTGAGTCCCGCGTCGCTGTGGGCAGCCTCTGAGGAGCCCTGAGGGAAGGAAGGAGGGAGGGAGGGAGAGGGCTGCTTCTGTGAGGGAAGGAGACACACACACACAGACAGGCCTGGCTGTCCTTTCAGGGGCAGAGGTCTTGGAAGGAGTTGGCCAAAAGGGGCGAGGCCATTGCTTCCCTCTACAACATCCCCTGAGCTGGTCCTGAAGGCCTTCCCAACCTCTTTCTTTCCCCTCTTTGCTGCCTCTCAGGCCCCTTCCACACAGCTGTATAACATCCACCTTGAACTCAGATAGTACAGTTCAAAACAGATCTTGTGGATTATATGTCTTGATATTCTGGGTTATATGGCTGTGTGGAAGGGCCCTCCCTTTGCCTCCTCCTCCTCCCCAATTGCAGGTGCCTACCTCCCTTGTTTCCTCCCTCACAGCCTTGCCTTTCTTCAAGAATGCCTCCTCTTTTTGTGTGTGTTCCTTTGTTGTTGCTGCTGCTGCATTGACAGAATTGGCTCTCCTGAATTGGTCCAACAGAATAAGGCCTCTTCCACACAGCTGTATAAAATCCACCTTGAACTACATTATAGGACAGTACCCTTCCCGACAGGCCCTATATCCCAGGATCTGATCCCAGGTTTTCTGGTTATCCCAGATAATCTGGCAGTGCTGCATCAATAGGTGTATAGTGTCTAGATCCAGGGAAGTCATGCTACCCCTCTATTCTGCCTTGGTTAGACCACACCTGGAATATTGTGTCCAATTCTGGGCACCACAATTGAAGAGAGATATTGACAAGCTGGAATGTGTCCAGAGGAGGGCGACTAAAATGAGAGAACAAGCCCTATGAGGAGTGGCTTGAAGAGCTGGGCATGTTTAGCCTGAAAAAGAGAAGGCTGAGTGGAGACATGATTGTTGTTGTTGTTCATTCGTTCAGTCGTCTCCGACTCTTCGTGACCTCATGGACCAGCCCACGCCAGAGCTCCCTGTCGGCTGTCACCACCCCCAGCTTCTTCAATGTCAAGCCAGTCACTTCAAGATGCCATCCATCCATCTTGCCCTTGGTCAGCCCCTCTTCCTTTTACCTTCCACTTTCCCCAGCATAATTGTCTTCTCTGGGGAAAGTAGAAGGTAAAAGGAGACATGATAGCCATGTATAAACATGTGAGAGGAAGTCATAGGGAGGAGGGAGCAAGCTTGTTTTCTGCTGCCCTGGAGACCAGGACGTGGAACAAGAAAGGAGATTCCATCTGAACATTAGGAAGAACTTCCTGACTGTGAGAGCTGTTCAGCAGTGGAACTCTCTACCTTGGAGTGTGGTAGAGGATCCTTCTTTGGAAAATTTTAAACAGAGGCTGGATGACCATCTTTCGGGGGTGCTTTGAATGCAGTTTTCCTGCTTCTTGGCAGGGGGTTGGACTGGATAGCCCACGAGGTCTCTTCCAACTCTATGATTCTATGATTCTAGGACCCATCCAGACAGACCCTATATCCCAGGATCTGATCCCAGACTTTGTGTTTTAAACTGGATTATATAAGTACGCACTGGGATAAACAGAAAACCTAGGATCAGATCCTGGAATATAGGGCCTGTCTGGAAGGGTCCTCAAATAACCGAGTCCAAAGCTGATATTGTGGATTATCTGCCTTGATCTTCTGGGTTATATGGCTGTGTGGAAGGGCCCTATGCTGCATTTTGCAGGTTTTAACAGGTAAGGGAAGTCTGCCCCAAAGAAAAGGCTGCAATGTCATTCATTGTATAGGAAAAAAAATAGGAGGTCTGCTTTTGCTTCCTGCCTGCTGGCCAGGTTTTCTTTCTTTCAGAAGAAGCTTCACAGCTCCCGGGCCGGGGGTCATTTCTTACACACATGCAAAGAAAGACTCATTCTGTTCAGCCACATAACCCAGAATATCAAGGCAGATAACTCACGATATCTGCTTTGAACTGTGTTATCTGAGTCCACACTGCCATATAATCCAATTCAACGTGGTTTTTATGCAGCTGCATGGAAGAGGCCGAAGAAGCTTACTGAGTAAGATTAAAGTAGTTATTCCCATACGATTTCGACATGGGATTACTGAAGAGCTCTCCATCCCCTTTCGGAGAGTCGCGGTCCTTTGTTTGCATGGCTGAGCCGCAGTGAAAGAAGAGTAGACGTTTGCGCGTGTTTCCATGCAGGTATTTACCGGCTGTTCAGTTACCAAATGAATAAACAAACGGTGACAGTCTTGGATACCGTCTGTAGAAAAGAAGGATAACATATCGGGCTGCAGGAGATGTTGCAGTGACTATACAATAGTGCGAGGCAATGATGGGATACTCTGTTCTTTGTTCATTCCAGATAGTTGATCGTCTTATTCACAGCTTTAATAGACTCACTAAAACAATGGCAATTTAATAAGTTAATACTTATTATGTAAGTTATTTTCATTCCAAGGATTTCTCCTTGTTGAAACTAGCTGCTGAGTGTAAGCCTTGGTGTGAAGGATGCTAGGAACATAAGGGGTCCCTATGGTGTTCTGGAGTAATGTGTCAGTGGCTTGTTCAGTCCTGAATAGCAGTATATTACAGAGGCTAAATATACCAAAAATGGAAGTGCTGAATATGGAACTTGTTTAATGTGTAGATAATAAGCTTTGGTTATTCCCTCTTCAGTGCATCTCAGGGCCCTTCCACACAGCCATATAACCAAAATATCAAGGCAGATAATAATAATAATAATAATTTATTTATATACCGCTCCATCTCCCCGAGGGGGACTCAGAGCAGTTCCCAGGTAACATCACAAAACATACAAAGTAAAAATAACATAACCATAAGATTAACAAAACAAAATATAAGTATAAAAATTGTTGCCATAACACACGTATATTAAAAGTAATCCTGCCTGTTCAAGGCAATTAAAAAATGTAAAAGGCCGGGCTAAGATTTGTGCAAGCCCAAAAATTCTAGGGACCCCAGGAATTAAGTGCAATGCTATGGCAGGCAACGATAATATTAGGTATGGCTCTGTGGCTGTTCATTCCGGGGCCAATTAGAGGAAGTGATCTGGGTAATTGGTAGGAAGAATAGGCCGTATTCGACAATGTGTAAGACTAAGTTAGAACTGGTCATTTTCAAAGGCTTGTTGAAACCACCAGGTCTTCAAACTCTTACAAAAGGAGGGGAGGGATGGGGCCTGTCTTATTTCCCTTGGAAGGGCATTCCAGAGGTGGGGGGCCACCACTGAGAAGGCCCTCTCTCTTGTCCCCACCAACCGTGCTTGAGACGGTAGTGGGACCAAGAGGAGGGCCTCCCCGGAAGATCTTAGAGCTCGTGCCAGTTCATAGAAGGAGATGCGATTGCGGAGATAGGTGGGGGCCACAATATCTGCTTTGAACTGGATTATCTGAGTCCACACTGCTATATAATCCAGTTCAATGTGTAGAAGGGGCCTCAATGAATTGCTGTATTGAATAATAACACCCCACAATCATGCCTGCTGTGCTGTTTTTGTCTTCTTAGGTGATGTAGACAAAAATTGTTGGTCAGTGAGTTATAACAGAAACAGGTGAAATCCTTATGGAAGCAATGTGAACACACCTTTTAAACATTTGGACAGCACAGATTGTCTTTCCATGGGGATACAAAGAGTGCCAAATTTCCCTGCTTCTGTAGGGGACCTTCACTCCTATTGGTAGCAAATGGTTCCTGAACTTACTTGTTTTCCAAGATTTCTAGGTGTGTGTTGTTATGTATTTATTTATTTATTTTAGGCATTTATACCCCGTCCTTCTGGACCTCCGAGGAGGGACTCAGAATGGCTTCCAAACAGGCAACAATTCAATGTCCTCCACAAAAGCAAATTAAAAATCCTAAAGACTTTGGAGTACATTCTGGGTTAGTCAGGCCTCACTGCATTCAGTTCTGGGAATCACATTTTTAAAAGGATAGAAACAAGTTAGATCAGATTCAGAGAAAGCCGATAGGGATGGTAAGAGGTATGGAGAACGAAACATATGAGGAAACGTTAAGAGCATTGGTCATGTTCAGTGTGGTGAAGAAAAGGCTAAGGAGTGACACGATTGCACTCTTTGAAATACAATATCCAAATATCCAGATAGTACAGGTGTAATGGTTTTAAGTTACAGGAGAGTTCAGTTGAACATTAGAAAGAACCTTTTGAGAGTAAGAGTAATTTGGCATGGAGGTGTTTCCTTCTCTAGATGCCTTCAAAAACAGACTAGACAGCTCCATGCTAGGAATTCTCTACCTGGAGTTCATGTGTGGCCCTTCCAACTCTGTGATTCTGTGAATTACTTGAAATGAGGAAGAAACCGAGACTTGGTTGTGCTAATGTGAGCTTTTGTCCTTGCTGCTAAGCTGTGAAGATAAAAAGAAACACTATTGTTATACTGAGTACCTGAAAGCTGCCATGCTAAATCTGTCCAGGAATTATGACTATTCCTCCTACATATGAAAGTGAAGGCTGGGTCCTAAATACTCCAGCCCAGGGTTCCTCAAACTAAGGCCCGGGGGCCGGATACAGCCCTCCAAGGTAATTTACCCGGCCCTCGCTCAGGGTCAACCTAAGTCTGAAATGACTTGAAAGCACACAACAGCAGGCCAACACTTCCCATTGAAATACTAATCAGTTTATATTTGTTAAAAATGTTCTGCATTTTAATTATTCTATTGTTTTAAGTGTTTTTGCACTACAAATAAGATATGTACAGTGTGCATAGGAATTCATTCATGTCTTTTTCAAATTATAATCTGGCCCTCCAACAGTTCGAGGGACTGTTACCTGGCCCTCTGTTTAAAAAGTTTGAGGACCCCTGCTCCAACCCATAGAGAAGGAAGATAAACCTTCTATAACTAAGATAACAGGATGATTTAAAAGATATTGAATGGCTTGATTTCTGCAGCCTTTCTCCTTTCTGTAATCATACTGTATTTTTAAGATAAAGTTGGAACTATCCAAATGCTGTTGCTCCTGAATGGGGTTGGAAAAAGAATTTGATTTAGGGCCAGCATAAAGAGTACAATAATTTGTAATCTGCTATCCCCAAAAAGGAGATTGTGATCACTAAGGGTTGGAATGCCTCTTCCTACTGTCCAATCTAGTTGAGTTCATAGAGCATGAGGAAGTTAGTAGTACTTGAAAAGGTAATATTTAACATTCTTAAGATGGAGGAGGAGAAGGAACAGGGACACTTCGTCTGCTTAATCATAACCAGTATTGCACTGTATGTGGAAACGACCTGTTTCAGCAAATAAGTTATATGCTCCCTATAAATGACCATAGTCAGCATTCTGGCCAACAGCATTTTGGACGTGCTGAAGTTCCTAAAATGTTTCCAAAGGCTGTTCCATGTAGAATCTGTAAAAGTAGTTGAAATGGAATATAATGAGAAAAGTAGGCCTGGAAACCATGCCCTATGAGAAGTGGCTTAGGAAGTTGGGTATGTTTAGCCTAAGGAAGAGAAGTTTAAGAGGTGACACAATGGCCATTTTAAAATCTTTGAAGTTGTCTTATTGAAGATGGAGTTGGCTTGTTTTCTGCCGCTCCAGTGACAGTGCACAGAAAAGTGGATTCAACCTAGAGGAAAAGAGATTCCATCTAAGCATAGGACGAATTTCCTTATTCTGATAGCCCGTTGATAGTGATATATGCTGCCTCTGAGTGTGGTGGAATTTCCTTCTTTGGAGGTTTTTAAACAGAAGCTGAATGGCCACCTGTCAGGACTGCTTTTATTGTATATTATTTCATGGTAGAATGGGGTTGGACTTCATGGACCTTGCTGTCTCTTCCAACTCTGTAATTCTCTATGTCAGTGTAGCCAAACCTGACTTCTCAGGGACCAGGCACAGCTGGTGCATTAGTCTTAACGTCATTTATTGTAGTAAAACTATCTGTTTAGAGAATATTTTCATTAAAAGAACACCCTGAAGTTAATTACATATTGAGTATCTCATGTGCACCACTCCTAATACTAGTGAATCAGTTTACATAATGTAAATGTATTTCCTTAATGTTCTTTAAGAAGTAAAATCCATTGATATACAATTTGCTTGTCTTTTGATTTATTGGCTGGTGTTGTTAACTGAAAAATGGCTGACAGCTTCAAACCTAGCTTCTAGTGGTACAGTGGTAAATCTGAGTGTTTATTATTTAAAGTTCCCATAGCATCCTCTTCCTAAATGCAGACGCCTTCTGTGTGTGTGTGTGTGTTTGTACAAATAAATCCTCCCTACAAAGAACAGCAGTGCACAGTTTGTCAGGATCAGATGACAGAAAGATTCCACACCTTTTTATGTCTTCTGGGTTGGTTTCATAAAGATATTATTGCAATTTGGAGTCATAGAAGACTGGCAAGAATGGCAAGAAGAGCCTGATCTCATATTCAACAAACTAATTTGTACAGTTTATCTTTCCAACATAAGACAATTTTTTTAGTAAAACTAATGAATTTTAATGTTCTTTTCTGATTTCTTGACTAAATCTCTCCATCATCTACTGGTATTTAGAACCATATTTCATTTTATTCAGTTCAAACAGCCTTTTTTAAAAATATTGCTGTTTGTGAATAGCTGTATTAAACCTGCAACTCTGTAGTCATTTATCAGGTGGAAAGTTCTATTAAATTCCATTTACTTTTGAGTAGGCAAATATAGAATTGAATTACAAATAGCGAATTCTTCCTTGCAATATCTTGTAAAGTACTTGTATCAGAATGATTTAACCATTAGTGCCCGTAATGCAACTTTATTTTGACAGGAGATAGGAACTGAGTTGGGAATCACGTGGTCCTATAGATATTGTTAGACATTATCAGTTGTTTATGCTAGCAAAGTTGCTGGGACTTGCAGTCCAACAGGACCTAGAGGGCCACATGATTCCTGTTTCTCCATTAGACCAGTATTTCCCAAATTGTGTCGCAATACATTGCAGTGTCAGCCGAATTGTGTAGGTGTGTCATGTGAATGTAATGAGAAATCTCTGTGTCTAGCTGAAATAAGCAATATATATATATATATATAGAGAGAGAGAGAGAGAGAGAGAGAGAAAGGTTTGAATTAGATTTGTTATGTCCTTTTGCATTTTGTTCTTAGAATGTATATTTAAAAAGTGGGTCACCAAACTGAAATATTTAGAAAGCTCTGGTCTAGATCAAAGGAAGTCATAGTCTATTCTGCTTTGATCAGTCCTCACCTAGACCCAGTTCTGGGCACCACAATTCAAGAACAATGTTGACAAGCTAGTACATGTCCACCAGAGAAGGGGAACCAAAATGATTTGTTGAGTCTCCATACATTTTGTTCTTCCAATTTATGTATTTATCTGTATGTCTTATAAGAGGTTGTTTAACCTCCAGTCTGCTAGTAAATTGAACTACTATGTTGCAGAATGCTGCACATCTAAAACATGTGTCACAAACATTTTTTGGAAAGTTATGCATTGGACAGTTTAACTGCCAATAGTTCCATTTTTGTCAATTGGTTAACATGACACTGTAGCCATTTCTCTGGGGTAAGCATATTAAAACATCAGTCTTATCTTAGATTATGGACGCTACACTTCTTTTAGCAAATAATTAAATTCAGATCAGCAAGAAATCTGAAAATGCAAACTTGTATATTAAAAAGAAAGGAATACTAAATCTGTCTGTCATTATGAAGTATTTGTCTTGGATCACTTGGTGATGCTGTCTGCCATATGTGCTGATGGCTTGTGGTATATTAAGAGCTTGAGTTGTATCTGTTTAGCCTTTTTCTGATTAAATCTTCCTTGTGTGTGCTTTATCCTGTTTAGAAACCAAGTTTGTGTTTATTATTAAAATCTGACAAAATAACTTACTCTTTCAGCAGCATTTGTACTTAGAAAGTTTTCTTTCTTTTATCAGTTCTTATGGCCTTGCTGTTGATTAAATTATATACTTTTTCCAAAGAACATAGCGAACGAACTATAATAGAAACAAAAATGTCCCAGTCTAATGTAAGGTGCATGCAAAACTGATATTAACATCTAATTACTTGTGTCCTGTACTGAAAAAATAATTGGTTATTCATAAAAGATGTCCGTGTACTTTTACTTGACACCCCTAGCTCCTGATCAGCAAGTTATATCTGTGAAGAGGATTTCTTCTATGCATGCCTCTCCTTCTCATTCTTTGCAGCATGGTTTTTGTGGCTTTTTTAATGATAAGTTGTTAACTCAGGGAAAAAATAATGAATGACAGTGTTAAGACAACTGATTCTTTCTTTATAAATATCTTGACATCCCTTGGACAATACAAGATGCTGTCCCACATAGATCAGAACCAATGACAAATATTTCAGTATTCATGTCCCTCATATTTTAAAGCACTACTAAAAAGGAAGTTTAAAATGAAAGTTGTTTTTCAATAACCATTTACACATTTTGTTATTAGCTTTTTTTCAAGCAATAAAAGTTATAATTAATAAAAAATTAAAAGCAACCAAGTGTTTATGCTCTCTGGAAGACTAATCACTCTTAATTGACATAAGCTTTTGAGGATTACAAACCACTTTATGGTTTAAATACACTAATTGTGTTCCAACAAAATTACTCTGTAGCAATATTAAAATATTTAGTCTCAATGATTTTAAGTATGCACGGGAAAAGTCATAAATAAAAATAGATAGATAAATATTTGTAAATATAAATAAGAGCCAGAGATGTCCATTTTAAATTGCTTATATAGTGAAGTGCTGGTACAAAGTTTTAATGTATTTTAATGTTTAAATATTTTAAGAGCATTTTTAAATTTTATTTTTATATTTTAATATCTTTTAATATTTTAATCTGCTTTTGTATTTGACCTACTTGGGAACTGCGATTCCACTTGGGCACCTGTGCACCATTCTATGTTGTGCTAGTCATAGACCGTAATAAATCATTGATTGGTTGATTGATGTCTTCACTTTTTAATTAGCATTGTTTTATGTTTATTACTAGCTGTCTCCTGCCACGCATCGCTGTGGCCCACATGGGGGTTCTGTGTGTGTGTGTGTGTGTGGGGGGGGGGGGTTGGCCCAATTCTATCGTCGGTGGGATTCAGAATGCTCTTTGATTGTAGGTGAACTATAAATCCCAGCAACTACAACTCCTGAATGTCAAGATTCTATTTTCCCCAAACTCTATCAGTGTTCACATTTGGGCATATTGAGTATTCGTGTAGAGTTTGGTCCAGATCCATCATTGTTTGAGTCAACAGTGATCTCTGGATGTAGGTGAACTACAAATCCAAAGCCAATGGACACTGCCCACTAAACCCAGTTTTTTCTGTTGGTCATGGGAGAACTGTGTGCCAAGTTTGGTTCAATTCCATCATTGGTGGGGTTCAGAATGCTCTTTGATTGTAGGTGAACTATAAATCCCAGCAACTACAACTCCCAAATGACAAAATCAATTTTTTTTTTGAGTGAAGGACATACATTGGGTTGTTAGGGTTTAACATCTTTGCCTGCAAGAACAGGAGAAAGAGGGTGTCTTGGCTACTCACTCCTACACCAGTGAGAGAAGCAGGTCAGAGAAGGAGGCTTTAAAACTGCTGTCTCCCAGCTACTCTTTGTTTAACATCTTTGTCTGCAAGAACAGGAGAAAGAGGGTGTCTTGGCTACTCACCACTACACCAGTGAGAGAAGCAGTCAGAGAAGGAGGCTTTAAAACTGCTGTCTCCCAGCTACTCTTTGCTTAACATCTTTGCCTGCAAGAACAGGAGAAAGAGGGTGTCTTGGCCACTCACTCCTACACCAGTGAGAGAAGCAAGTCAGAGAAGGAGGCTTTAAAACTGCTGTCTCCCAGCTGCTCTTTGCTTAACATCTTTGCCTACAAGAACAGGAGAAAGAAGGTGTCTTGGCTGCTCACTCCTACACCAGTGAGAGAAGCAGGTCAGAGAAGGAGGCTTTAAAACTGCTGTCTCCCAGCTGCTCTCTGCTTAACATCTTTGCCTGCAAGAACAGGAGAAAGAGGGTTGTGTTGCTGCTCCTGTTGGGTGGCTGATCCGACTCCAGCATTTCATCTGGTGCTGCTACTGCTCCTGGCTCCAGCGTTGTGTTGCTGCTCCAAGTTGTGTTGCTGCTCCTGTTGTGTGGCTGTGAAGTCGCCCTTTGGCCTATGTTGTTGCACCCTGGAGAACTATTGTGTAGCTGCTTTTTATGAACACACTGTGTAGAGCTACTCCTTTAGGCTCGGAGCAGCCTGCTTGATTTCTATCTGTGAAGCTGCTTTTCTGGTCTGTGAAGCTGTCTATTGATACCCATTTGTGAAGCGACCCCTAACTGTGAAGCTGCGCCTTAATCTTTGTTAATATCTGTTAATAGCTGTATCCAACCGTCAGCCATCAGCTGACACCATACATCCTCGGCTTGCCAATGGTCAGTCATCCTTCCTCCATCCAATAGGAAACCTCTGCTGCTAGGGAATTAGATCTATCTGACTCTCTTATTGTTTTTCAGCATTATCTCTGCGTTTTTAAATTGGTAGTGGATTTAATAGGGTGTAGTGTAATTGTAGACTGGGGCGGTTCTGATTCATCTAACTACTGGAAGATTACCAACAGCTACAGGCTGTCTGAAGGCCATTGGTAGTGGCTAGTACCTCCCAAACTACTTTGTTTTTACAATTTGCACCTCCACTGCCCTTACCCTTTTGGTTGCAGACTCAATACTGTTAATTGCCGAACTCTTGCCAATGTTATTGCACTGTAAGTGAAGGCCTTTGTAATCCTACTCCTCCTCATGTTTCGGCGACGGACAACGGACTAGCACTTTAATTAACGGAGGAATTCCTGTGGACTGCTAATTGCAATGTTATATGTGGACCGTCGTGTTAAGCTTGCATTCACACTTTACATCACGCACTTTATAATTTTCTCCAGTAACGGTCAAATGGCTGGGGAAAATTGGAGATGGTTCTATGAATCAGAGGAGTGGAACTATAGGAACGATGAAATTGATAGTTTGCCATCGGGCCGGGTTAATGATATGCTATATAACAGTGCAATTCTAGAGTGTCATGATGTAGAGAAAGGGGGAGGTGGGGAGGGGGAGAGTTCCAGTTCTCGGGGGGCCCCCATAGAAGTTATGATGGGGAGGGGGAGATACGGGAAAGGGAGAGATAAAAAACTAATTCGGCCAATTCGTGAACAAATGCTGAGGAAAATTCCAAAATGTGCTCCTGACTTGGTAAACGTGGGTTCCAAGGTAGATGGTCCTCCGGGATTGAAGGTGGTGCTGTTGAACGCCAGATCTGTCAATGGGAAAACATCAATCATCCAGGATTTGATACTGGAGGAAAAGGCAGATCTGGCGTGCATCACGGAGACCTGGTTGGACGAGGTTGGAGGGGTGAATCTCACCCAGCTTTGCCCACCAGGTTATGCTGTGCAGCACCAACCGAGATCCGGGGGGCGGGGAGGCGGAGTTGCAATAGTCTATAAAGATTCCATCTCCTTGATCAGAGGCCCAGCCTTACAGTCGACCTTGTTTGAATGTGTCCACCTGAGGCTAGGGGACCGGGACAGAATAGGGCTGTTGTTGGTGTACCGACCACCCCGCTGCACCACGGCCGCCCTACCTGAGCTTGCAGAGTTGGTCTCGGGCCTGGCATTGGAGTCCCGGCGGCTTGTAGTGCTGGGGGACTTCAATGTCCATGCAGAGACCACTCTTTCAGGAGCGGCTCAGGACTTCATGGCTTCCATGGCAACTATGGGGCTGTCCCAATTAATATCTGGCCCTACCCACTGTGCTGGACACACACTTGACTTGGTCTTCTGTCAGGGCTGGGAAGAAGGTGGCGGTGTGGAGGAGTTATCAATCTCCCCTTTGCCATGGACTGACCACCACCTGATCAAGTTTAGACTTGCTGCAACTTCTAACCTCCGCAGGGGTGGTGGACCCATTAAGATGGTCCGCCCCAGGAGGCTTATGGATCCAGAAGGACTCCTGATGGCTCTTGGGGATGTTTCCACTGCCTTGGATGGTGATTCTGTCGATGCCCTGGTCACTCACTGGAATAGGGAGTTGACTAGGGCAATAGACACGATTGCTCCGGAGCGCCCCCTCTTAAGTCGCCGAGCGAAACCGGCCCCTTGGTTCAACGAGGAGCTGGTGGAGCTAAAGCGAACAAAGAGGTGGCTAGAGAGCGTGTGGAGGAAACAGCCCAGCGAGTCAAACCGAACACGCCTACGCCTCTATCTAAGGGCGTATGGCGCGGCAATAGAGGCCGCGCAAAATGCTTTCTACTCGGCCAATATTGCGTCCGCAAGGAACCGTCCGGCAGAGCTGTTCCGAGTAGTCAGAGGGTTGTTGAATCCCACCTTGAGTGGGTCCCCTGACGACTCGACAGCGCGCTGTGAAGCATTTGCTCAGTACTTTGCGGACAAAGTCGCTTTGATCCGCGCGGGCTTTGACACCACATTAACTGCGGTCTCTGAGGATGTAACTCAAGCATCTGCTTGTCCAGTTTTGTTGGATTCGTTTCGATCTGTTCAACTCGACGAGGTCATCAGGGTTCTGGGAGAGGCGAGGCCCACCACATGCATCCTAGACCCCTGCCCTTCCTGGCTGGTAAAAGAAGCCAGAGGGGGTTTGGCAGAGTGGGTAAAGGTGGTGGTTAATGCCTCCCTTCGGGAAGGCAAGATTCCAGCCAGCTTAAAACAAGCTGTCATCAAACCGCTGTTGAAAAAACCATCACTAGACCCCACTCAATTCGTCAACTTTCGGCCAGTCTCCAATCTCCCCTACTTGGGCAAAGTCCTGGAACGTGTGGTGGCCTCGCAACTCCAGGAATTCCTGGTGGACACGGACTATCTAGATCCGTCACAGTCTGGCTTTAGGCCGGGACATGGTACTGAGACAGCCTTGGTCGCCTTAGTTGATGATCTGCGCCGGGAACTGGACAGGGGGAGTGTGTCCCTGTTAGTTCTGCTGGACCTTTCTTCGGCCTTCGATACCGTCGACCACGGTATCCTTCTGGGACGCCTCGCGGGAATGGGTCTCGGGGGTACTGCCTTGCAGTGGCTCCGGTCCTTTCTCGAGGGTCGCTCCCAGAAGGTGTCACTAGGGGACTCCTGCTCGACTCCTCGGCCATTGTACTGTGGAGTCCCGCAGGGCTCAATACTGTCCCCTATGTTGTTTAACATATACATGAAGCCGTTGGGAGAGATCATCCGGAGTTTTGGGGTGCGATGTCATCTGTACGCAGATGATGTCCAACTCTATCACTCATTTCCACCTGCCACTAAGGAGGCTGTTCAGGTCATGAACCGGTGCTTGGCCGCTGTCACGGACTGGATGAGGGACAACAGATTGAAACTAAATCCAGACAAGACAGAGGTACTCCTGGTCAGTCGTAAGACCGAACAGGGTACGGGGTTACAGCCTGTGTTGGACGGGGTCACACTCCCCCTAAAAGCACAGGTACGCAGTCTGGGAGTTCTCCTGGATTCATCGCTGAGCCTGGAACCCCAGGTTTCAGCGGTGGTCAGGGGAGCATTCGCACAATTAAAACTTGTGCGCCAGCTGCGTCCGTACCTTGGGAGGGCTGACTTGGCCACGGTAGTACACGCTTTGGTTACATCCCGCTTAGATTACTGCAACGCTCTCTACGTGGGGTTGCCTCTGAAGACTGCCCGGAAGCTGCAGCAAGTACAACGCGCGGCAGCCAGATTACTAACGGGTGCGGGATACAGGGAGCACACCACTCCGCTGTTACTCGAACTCCACTGGCTGCCGATTAGCTTCCGAGCACAATTCAAAGTGCTGGTGTTAACCTATAAAGCCCTAAACGACTCCGGCCCTGTTTACCTCTCCGAACGTATTCTCCCCTACGAACCATCAAGACCACTAAGATCGTCTGGAGGGGCCCTGCTCTCGGTCCCTCCGCCTGCACAAGCACGGCTGGTGGGGACGAGGGACAGGGCCTTCTCAATGGTGGCCCCTCGACTTTGGAACTCCCTGCCATTAGAGATTAGAACTGCCCCCTCCCTCATGACGTTCAGGAAACTAACAAAGACCTGGTTGTGGAACGTGGCATTTGACAACTGATTTAATTCTTTGCCCACATGAAAGGAGGATGATGAATGTGATTGTGATGGTGTTGGACGATTTGGCTCTTTTAACTAGGATGTTAATATTTTAATGTGTATGGTGCTGATATTTTAATCGTGTAATGAAGTGGCATTGTGTTGTTATTGTATATTTTTTGTATGTTAACACATGTTGTGAACCGGTCCGAATCCCTCTTTGAAGGTGAGAGGGTCGGTATATAAAACCTCGAAATAAATAAATAAATAAATTAGGTATCTTGTGTCCAAATTTGGTGTCAATCGGTCCAGTGGTTTTTGATTTCTGTTAATCCCACAAACGAACATTACATTTTTATTTATATAGATTATCTGCCTATATCAGGAGAAAGTGGAATAAAAAAAACCACATATTTAGTTTGGGATGGGTCACATCAAATCCATAGTATCTGGATCTCATTGCAGTCTGTCCTCAAACACAATTGAGAGGATCACTGTGATGTAATCTCTATGTGTGTTAGCTATCTCAGTTTAGTAAGGGTCACAAAAAGCAGCACTCAATTACATTGCATCCTCGACTCCAATGCAGTACGCTCTCTTTCTCAGAATCAATACATTCTTTTTGAATGACTAGGAATGTGCTAATGAATAAACAGCTGTAGTTGTGGTTATAAAATTGATTTTTTTTTCTAGGATGAATGGAAAATTCCTAAAAAGTTTGTCCTCGTATCTTAATTTGCCTGTATTAGAATGTATAGGCTCACTGGAGGCCACATGCAACTTACGTGGGAAACCAGTTGCTGATAGAACCTAGTCTTTGGATTAACAGAATTTCATCCCATCATTTCTCATTCACATTTTAGTAACACATTAGCCGTCCCCTGCCACACGTTGCTGTGGCCCAGTCTGGTGATCTGGAAAATAAAGTAATGAGAAAGTGTTGGTTTCTAATATATGTAATTTCTTTATGCTTGTGGGTAAACAGTATTTCTTGTTGTTTATTTGTCAGTGTTGATGTGGAGATTGTCTGGTTTGCCTACTCTGGAACATGCAACATATAATTGTCCTTCATTAGGAGTCCCTTTCATATCTAGGATACTATATCTGTGTGTGTGTGAATCATATATATCTATCTATATCTATGGCTGGATGGCTCTTTGTCAGGAGGGCTTTGATTATGTTTTCTTGTCCTGGTGAAGGGAGTTGGACTGGATGGCCTTAAGTATTTTCTGTTCATCATGGGGGTTCTGTGTGGGATGTGTGCCCCAATTCTGTTGATGGTGGCAGGCCCGTAGCCAGGATTTCGTTTGGGGGGGGGGGCTGAATTTTTTTCAGGGGGATTTGGGGGGGCTGAGTTTCGGGGGGGGGCTGAGTCTGAGTTAAAGAGGGTCTACCCTAGCAAACCTTTTGTATAATTACCCCAATACCCCCATGCATATGGGATATATTGAGTATGGTGATCAAACCATGATATGACTAAACATAACAGTTTAAATAATGCACCAGTAAGGCCTTTTCGCGAACCACCATGAGAATTTGGGGGGGGGGGGCTGAAGCCCCTCAGCCCCCCCCCCCCCGGCGACATGCCTGGTTGGTGGGGTTCAGCATGCTCTTTGATTGTAGGTGAACTATAAATCCCAGCAACTACAACTCCCAAATGTCAAGGTCTATTTTCCCCAAACTTTATCTGTGTTTGTATTTGGGCATATGGAATATTCGTGCCAAGTTTGGTCCAGATCCATCATTGTTTGAGTCCATAGTGTTCTCTGGATGTAGGTGAGCTACAACTCTCAGATTCAAGGTCAATAGCCACCAAACCCTTCCTTGTTTTCTGTTGGTCATGGGAGTCCTGTGTGCCACGTTTGGTTCAATTCCATCCTTGGTGGAGTTCAGAATGCTCTTTGATTGTAGGTGAACTATAAATCCCAGCAACTACAACTCCCAAATGACAAAAATCAAAAATTTTGATTGAAGGACATACATTGGGTTGTTAGGTGTCTTGTGTCCAAAATTGGTGTCAATTCGTCCAGTGGTTTTTGAGTTATGTTAATTCCACAAACGAACATTACATTTTTATTTATATAGATATAATAAAATTCAACTCATCCATATGACTGGAGGTTTCAGGCAACCACCTCTATTATGCACTGTATATGTCCTGTGCTGAAGTGTCTGTCTTGCAAGAGATATTGACCTATATGTTTTTGCAACTTTAATTATGTAGTCACAGATGAGGGTTGCATCTCTCAGTGAACCAGTCTATAATATTCTTATACTTAGTGACAAGTTGCATAGGTCAAGATTTAATTCTTGAGTAGACAAAGTAACTATCAGGTGAACACTGTCGTGGAAGGATGCAAAAAGTTGTCCATTGAAATTTTCTTTTTACACAAAAGTCTAAGAAACTCAGTGGATGGAATACTTCCTGCATAGTATCATCATTTAAGAAAAACAACCTGAAAGAGCATGCATTATTTAGTGGTGAAGAAGGAGAGCAGACATTTAAAAGGTTGTATTTAAAGTTTATATAGCTTTTGAGTTTAGGGTTACAAACTAGACATCCCCTGTGAAATTTCCCTTCTGTTCAGGAAACATCTCCAAGGATCAAATGTCAGCCCCAACTGCTTATTGGAAACCGAAAACATTATGATGAAATGTATGCAACTGCCTTAGGCAGAGTAAGACATCTCACTCATTCAGGACCTTTATGGTTTACCGACCTCCATACATAGAGCAATGTGTTGTATGTTCTTTAATAAACTCCTTTTGTCGGTCAGCTGTATTTGTCACTTCCCTCTCTCACACTTGTAAGGTCAGATCATAGATGTTAGGCTGTGTTTCATTGAATCTACTAGAGTATGTAATGATTCTCATTCTAGGTTGTTGTAGGGTTTTTTGGGCTATATGTTCTAGAGGCATTTTCTCCTGACATTTCACCTGCATCTATGGCAAGCACCCTCAGAGGTAGTGAGGTCTGTTGGAACTAGGAAAATGGGTTTATATATCTGTGGTATGACCATGGTGGGACAAAGAACTCTTGTCTGTTGGAGCTAGGTGTGAATGTTTCAACTGACCACCTTGATTAGCATTTGATGGCCTGGCAGTTATTAGTGCCTGGGGAAATGTTTTGTTGAGAGGTGATTAGATGTCCTTGATTGTTTCCTCTCTGTTGTTTTGCTGTTGTAATTTTAGAGTTTTTTTTAATACTGGTAGCCAGATTTTGTTCATTTTCTTTTTTTATATATAATAATTTTTATTATTTTATCATGATTTAATACATTTGTTATACATTTGTTTTACAGCAGATACATATTATTCAATACAAACTAACATACTTTTGGCATCTGGTGTTATTTTTCTGCTTATACATATTTTCTATCCCTCACCACTGTGCTCCCCTCCCCCCCTCCCAAGCCACAGCTATTACATATCATCTGTCCAAAATTTCAATTCTTCTTGTGGAGGTAACTTTTTCCTTCTTTATTTTTTAATCCTTTTTCATCAAAATCACTTTGTTTCCATATACCTCTTTTAACTTTTAATATACATGTCAGCTTATCATTTATTGCCAGTTTCCATACTTCCTTATACCACACCTCTATTTGTATATTTATTTCTTTTTTCCAGTTCCATGCTATAAGCAGTCTTGCTATTGTTAATAAATTTGTTATCGCTTCCTTATCCTCTTTTTTCAATTGTTTATTGTTATATAATGATAATAAAGCTATACTAGGACTTCTTTCTATTTTAATACTCATTATATCTTCTATTTCTCTAAATACTTTCCCCAAAAAATTGTTTACATATTTACATTGCCACCACATATGTATATATGTTCCTGGTTCTTGACATCCTCTCCAACAATTTTTTGAATAGATTTTGTTCATTTTCATGATTTCCTCCTTTCTGTTGAAATTGTCCACATGCTTGTGGATTTCAATGGCTTCTCTGTGTAGTCTGACATGGTGGTTGTGAGAGTGATCCAGCATTTCTGTGTTCTCAAAATGCTGTGTCCAGGTTGGTTCATCAGGTGCTCTGCTATGGCTGACTACTCTGGTTGAAGTAGTCTGCAGTGCCTTTCATGTTCCTTGATTCGTGTTTGGGCAATGCTGCGTTTGGTGGTCCCTATGTAGACCTGTCCACAGCTGCATGGTATATGGTAGACTCCTGCAGAGGTGAGAGGATCCCTCTTGTCCTTTTCTGAACGTAGCATTTGTTGGATTTTCTTGGTGGGTGTGTAGATAGTTTGTATGTTGTGTTTCCTCATCAGCTTCCCTATGCAGTCAGTGGTTCCCTTGATGTATGGCAAGAACTCTTCTCTGGGTGGATCTTTGTCCTTACTCATGTGGCTTGTTCTCGGTCTTGCAGCTCTTCTGACGTCTGAGGTGGAGTATCCATTGGCCTGGAGAGCCCAGTTGAGGTGGTTCAGTTCATCTTGGAGGAGGTGGGGTTCGCAGATTCTTTTTGCACGGTCTGCCAAGGCTTCGATTGTGCTTCTTTTTTGACTTGGGTGATGTTTGGAGTTTTTATGTAGATATCTATCTGTGTATGTGGGTTTTCTGTAAATGGTGTGACCCAATTGTTGATCTTGTTTACGGATCAACATTTTCCTAATTCCAACAGACCTCACTACCTCTGAGGATGCTTGCCATAGATGCAGGCGAAACGTCAGGAGAGAATGGCTCTAGAACATGGCCATATAGCCTGAAAAAACCTAAGACAACCCAGTGAATCCGGCCATGAAAGCCTTCGACAATACATTCTCAATCTAGTTTTCTGTATCTTAAAAATTGGTGCAATTTAAGAGTCAATCGTGTCAAATGTAGAAAATTTGCATTGTGCCATTTTTTCTGTAAGGCAACATACACCAGCAAGAAGTGAAAGACAACAGCTGAAAATACAAGGTTAAAAAAAAGAGAAATATAGTACAGTTATAGGACAGTTACTAAGATAAAGGGAGTTTAGTGACCAATTTTAAGTTAAAGTAATCATGGTTCTGTGTGCCTTCAAGTCATATCTGACCTATGGTGACCTAAGGTGAACCTATCATGAGGTTTTCTTAGCAAGATTTATTCAGATGGGCTTTGCCTTTGCCTTCCTCTGAGGCTGTGTGACTGATTAGCCCAAAATCCCCCAGTGGGTTTCCTTGGTTAATCAGGGATTCAAACCCTGTGATTTCCAGAGTCATATTCTGATACTCAAACCATAAAAGCATGGAATCTACACATTTATACAGCAATTGTGATTGATCTTGATTTTAATTCTACACATTTTAATTCTACATATAAGACTGCAATTTGAGTTTGAGACTCTGAGTGGGAAATATATGTTCTAAATCTGTCACATGCATGACTAAAACATGAGACTGCTTTCAGCACTGATGAGACTCTGGTCCTATCCCGTTGCCAGAGAACTTACTCCCAAGAGGATACACACAGCAAGAGCAGTGCATTGCCACCAGCTTTATTCATAGTTCATAGTAGGGGATTTAGCACAGCTAATTAATTCTACAAGATGCTGGAAGCAGAATTTAAATTATTATTCTTCGTGATATTTACCACAAAGCCATTATCCCAGTGGCATCTGCGCTAGCAAGCGTATTTATTGAGAAGTCAGTCACATTTGGTTTGAAACAATGTATTTAGAAGTATAGCTTAGTAAGCAAAGTTTGATGTAGTTTAAAGTAAAATCCAGCCCCTCTCAGCATTATTTGGAAAAAATAAATCTCTACTAATGTTATGTTTCCTCCTAATTGGTGCCTTTACTGAAACCAAATCTTTAAATACAGTCATGATTTCCTGTTTCCTCCCAGCAACTTGATCTTTTAATTACCGTATATATCCGAGTATAAGCTGATCCGAATACAAGCCGAATAACCACAAAAAACTGGGAAAACTTATTGACTCAAGTAAAAGCCAAGGGTGAGAAATGCAGCAACTACTGGTAAATTTCAAAATGAAAATAGATAACAATTTATTTATTTATCATGTCAGGAGCAGGCCAAACAGTTGCATTGCCTTTTTAACTAACAAACAAAACACAAAGTTTGCAAGCTTGGTAGTTGATTAAATGTCCATTGATCAGTAGCTGGCCACTTGGAGTGCTTCTGGTGTTGCTGCAAGAAGGCCCTCCATTGTGCATGTGGCAGGGCTCAGGTTGCATTGCAGCAGGTGGTCTGTATTTATTTATTTATGTATTTATTTCACAGTTTTCTATACCGAGCTTCTCAACCTCATTGAGGGACTCAGCCCGGTTTCCAGCCATAAAAACATATACACTCATTAAAATATCATATATCACAATTGCAAAAACAACTTTAAAAACACTATATATAAAACTACAGTGGTCAGTCGTCCTATTAAGATGGATCTACATCAACTTCCATCCAGGGTCCTCATTCATCGAAGGCCTGACTCCACAGCCACGTCTTCACCCGTTTCCTAAATGTTAGGATGGATGGGGCGGTTCTGGCCTCCAGAGGGAGAGAGTTCCAGAGTCGCGGGGCCACCACCGAGAAGGCCCTGTCCCTCGTTCCCCACCAGGCGTGCTTGCGAGGCCGGTGGGACCGAGAGCAGGGCCTCTCCAGTTGATCTTAATAATCTTGATGGTTCGTAGGGGAGAATACGTTCGGAGAGAAGTAGTTTGCTCTTCTTCACACTCGCATGTCGTGGATTCCACTTTGTAGCCCCATTTCTTAAGGTTGGCTCTGCATCTCGTGGTGCCAGAGCGCAGTCTGTTCAGCGTCTTCCAAGTCGCCCAGTTTTCTGTGTGCCCAGGGGGGAGTCTCTCATTTGGTATCAGCCATTGATTGAGGTTCTGGGTTTGAACCTGCCACTTTTGGACTCTCGCTTGCTGAGGTGTTCCAGCAAGTGTCTCTGTAGATATTAGAAAACTATTTCTTGATTTAAGTCATTGACATGCTGGCTGATACCCAAACAGGGGATGTGCTGGAGATATCACTGCCTTGGTCCTTTCACTATTGGCTGCTACTTCCTGGCAGATATCAGGTGGTGCAATGCCGGCTAAACAGTGTAATTCCTCCAGTGGTGTAGGGTGCAGACACCCCGTGATAATGTGGCATGTTTCATTAAGAGCCACATCCACTGTTTTAGCGTGGTGAGATGTGTTCCACACTGGGCATGCATACTCAGCAGAGTAGCATAGCGCAAGGGCAGATGTCTTCACTGTGTCTGGTTGTGATCCCGAGGTTGTGCCAGTCAGCTTTCGTATGATATTATTTCTCGCGCCCACTTAATTAATTGAGGCATCTGTAGGTTAAATGTTTTTGAATATTTACATAAAACTACAGTTTAAGATAAGATTGTCCAACTCTGATTAAATCATTGCTCTAATCTTCCTCAATGTAAATGTGCTTATGTATCCTTCCAATTGTCACCATAGTTTATTTTAACTATACATTTTGGGGAAAATGTTGTGTGTATATGAATAAGGAAAAGTGGGAAAGACTGGCGCCAAGAGAGGAGGAGAGGAAGGCAGGTGCTGTGTGAGAAAGGAGGAGAGGAATGTGTGTGTTGCATGACAGAGGAAGGAGAGCTTGGTTGATGTGCGGAGAGGTGAGGGTCCTGGCAGGAAGGTGTAGAGTGGAAAGAAGCCCTTTTTTTCAGCCCATGCCTTCCCGCTAGGACCCTCACCTGAGTATAAGCCGGGGGGGGGGGGGCTTTTTCAGCCTAAAAAGGGGCTGAAAGACTGGGCTTATACTCAAGTATATACAGTACTTTTATTCTCCTTAGATTCAGAGTACTACCACCATTTTTCTACATTTAAAAAATGTGGTTCATTGAAATGAGATTTTACAAAGGACAAAACCAATCCATTGCAATATACAATTGTTCACTACCCTGAGTTTGCAAGGTGGTATGTGCAAACCAATATTACCACCCAATACAAAAGGTTTTGTAGCTAGTTAATATTCTGTAGAATTGAACCACTGCATCTGAAATCTGGCAGGATGAGTTGGTTTATGTGGAGGAGATCATACAATTAATACCATACAGCATTATGTTCAATTACAAGATTCCACTGTATTATTGCTAACAAGAATGATAACAATGTGAAGTTACAAAAGATACATTATTTTATATTCTAATGTTCATTAGCAATGTGTTTATTGAGGTAGCCATGCAATCTATATAAATAAACATGTAATGGCCGTTTGTGGGATTAACATAATTCAAAAACCACTGGTCGAATTGACACCAAATTTGAACACAATACACCTATCAGGCCAATGAGTGACCATCAACCATAAAAACACTGAATAACACAGTGGAAGAGACTTAAAAAGCCAAAAAATAAAATTTGCATTACAATGCATACACAAAACCACATATATCCACATATACACAAATATACACACACACATATACATACACAAAACACATATACACAGACTGGGCCACAGCAACACGTGGCAGGGGATGGCTAGTTTTAAATAAAATAACTTTCCAACCATGGAGAGAATAAACAAACAAGCTTTGAAGTGGAATAGTTCTGTGGATGCCCAAGATGGAATCTCCATTCTTAGCATACCACAGTCATTTGATCTTGCTATCTCTTTACATGCATGTACTCTATTGGGCGATTCCCCTGTGGGTGACAATCTAGATAAAATTCATAATATTATTGTCCTATGAACACGCTTGGAAACATATCACACAAGAGTCATGTACTTGTCACATATTATTGCCATGTTTGAAGTTACATACATTATTAGAACTCACAAATACATATATCTCTATGTACATGGAATGGGAATTGGTTGTGGATACATCTTTATATGAAAATGTTGTTATGGTAGGACCAGTTTGGATTTTCACCTACAGAGGTGGGGAGCTCTTTAAAGAGGGACGTCAGTTGAAATTACAATTAAGTAAGTGACTTGAAAGCTTAATTAAAGAGTACAAATGGCTTAGTTTGAATTACAGATATACAGTAGATAGATAGATTACTTCAATATATATGCAATATGTATTATGCTAGTTCTTATCTTTCCAAATAAAAGTACACACATCAAATGGATTTTGACTTGTATTCCATGCTTTAGACAAGTGCAAAAAAGAATAGCAGCTACAAGTCTAAAAGATTAACTATATCACAATTGCTCCTCTCTCTGCCAATTTCTGTGGGAAGTCAAATAGAAATGTCTGGGATACAACTTCTAGAAAAACTCACTTTGGAGGATTTCCTGAGTAAATCATTGTTTGTTTCATAAAAACATGGTAGCCACTGAACATACTCTTGTTGTCTTCTGTAGTACAGACAATATTGCTTGGTCATAAGATTTTTGAGTTTGCAGTGGAACATAAGGAATCAGCAAATGCTATAGTCTGTATTTCCAAGTTTTGAGAATTTACATTTAGGGCCTATCTACATGACCTGGACTTCTTGACGCACGAGGCCCATTTGCTTTAATGCAGTCTTGTCCTTTATTTTAAAAAGTCACAGGATGCTGTAGCGCAGGCATCATCAGACTGCAGCCCTCCATCTAATTGGATCTCCGGCTCCCAGAATTCCTGATCATTGAACAACTAGACAGGTCTTCTGGGAGTTGGACTTCCATTGACTCATGGTTTTTGGGATCAACTCAGGATTTGGAGGTCAATTTTTTGACAAAGTTTTAAAAACATACATGAGAAAATACAGTAGGCATAGAATTCAGGTATCACTTTGCAAGACTGGTTTCATTTTAATCATACTGATAATTAATTATAGTAATGGTGTTGATCACACTGGCAACGAAGAGTGTGATCAGCACCATTACTATAGTTAAAGCAATGGTATTCCCCATAGTCACTTACTGATGTGAGAGCTGGACCATAGGGAAGGCTGAGCGAAGGAAGATAGATACTTTTGAATTGTGGTGTTGGACGAAAGTTCTGAGAGTGCCTTGGACCACGAGAAGGTCCAACCAGTCCATACTTCAGGAAATAAAGCCCAACTGCTCATTGGAGGGAAGGATATTAGAGGCCAAGATGAGGTATTTTGGCCACGTTATGAGAAGAAAGGAAAGCTTAGAGAAGACAGTGATGCTGGGGAAAATGGAAGGAAAAAGGAAGAGGGGCCGACCAAGGGCAAGATGGATGGCATCCTTGAAGTGACTGGATTGACCTTGAAGGAGCTGGGGGTGGTGACGGCCGACAGGGAGTTCTGGCGTGGGATGGTCCATGAGGTCACGAAGAGTTGGAAACGACTGAACGAATGAACAACAAGAACAACAACGGTGCTGATAATTCATGAGAAAAAAATAACAGTGATATTTGGGTTTGATTATGGCATACAGGAGACAATATATCAACTTTCTGGACAACCAGGTGCTCTCCTTCAAAGCATATTGATGCTCCTTCCAAAAGTACCAAAAGTACAATTATTTAAATCTTGGGTTGTTGTAGGTTTTTCTGGTTATATGGCCATGTTCTAGAGGCATTTTCTCCTGACGTTTCGCCTGCATCTATGGCAAGCATCCTCAGAGGTAGTGAGGATCTTGTTAAATCTTGTTTATGCTACTGATATCTTGGAATGTGAAAATCTGTCATATTTATTTTTGTTGCATTCCTCTGCATACTCATGCTGGCCTAGTTTTGTATCAGTATATTACAAGATGTTTTTTGTCCTTTCCACATAGTCATTAGATTACTGTGATGTACTGCACATGTTTCCCAATTTTAAAAAATATTTTCTCATTGATCAATTATATTTGTTTATGTTTTTCAGATATATGAAATTTTAATGCATGCAGATGATTATCTGCAAGTCTCTTCTTTGCCAAATATGTCGTAAGCCTTGGAAATGTGTAGACTTCCAAAAATAAAGAGCTTCATCCCCTTGCCAATGCATAGTGGGTATTTTTCTTAGGGAAATGTGGACACAGTAAATTTCTTCCCATGCATATACTGATTGTTTTTGAAAACTGGGACATCATTAATGAAAGCATTACATTCTATTGATATTCATAGTCCTCTATATGAAGGCAAAGAGACACCTATGGATATAGTTGCACAATTGGGCTGAATTGGGCTGTGTACGGCTTGATGCTTCAGTACACCAACAAGTTATAGCATGTTTAAATTAAACAAACTGGAAAATCCATTTGTCAGTGTCTATGTATTGACACAAAGTAGACCCAGTTTTCTTTGCTTTCCAGTCTAGCACAATGACGGCAGAAGAAACAGTGAATGTGAAAGAAGCTGAAATAGTGAAATTAATACTGGATTTCCTAAACTCCAGAAAACTTCATATCAGTATGCTGGCTCTGGAGAAAGAAAGTGGAGTAATCAATGGATTATTTTCAGATGATATGCTTTTCTTAAGGTAAGAACTATTATCATAACATTAAGGATACTTCAAAGCAAGCCAAAACATTATTGATTCAAAACTGTATATTTTTATCCTTCTTGAACTTAACCATATCTTCTTTCACCTTATCTATTTCACTATGGGAGCAGTATGCCTACAGTCATGAAACAGAAATATTTTAACAGTTATTTTAGGTATTCAATTGCATGTAACATACTTAACTGTAATGTCATTTGATTTTTCTATTTTTTTTATTTTTGAGCCACATAACAATCTTTTGTGTATAGTGTTGAAGACATGTTGACATTACATCCAGTGAATGAAACAGTGGCATATTTAAGTCTGATTCTGAATACTGAGATCAGTGTTATATATTTCCCAATAAGTAAGTGTTGGACTGAAATTCTATTGTTTATCTAAATTTTAGATTACTTTAAATCAGCAATATAAAATTAGGTTTCAATTGCTGGCATTTTGATCTTTTTCTTGTAGTTGAAGCAATGCCTTCAGTTCACCTTGTTAGAACCATTCTACATTCCCAGTCAAGGAAGAAGTGACTTATTCTGTGTTGATGTATGTCAGTCCTGCATGAGATGAAGTGAATATATTCTAATACCTTGCAAAAAAAAGAAAAAAAAAAAAAAAAAGGAGATTCACTCATTAGCAGGAAAGGAGCTTCCCAGACATAGGGTAATTTATAGCTCATAACAAATAGTAAAATAGAAGTTTGGACACACCTTTATTCTAGGATTTAAATGTACTGTTATTCCTAACTTGCCAAATCTACGTTGTTTATGGTTGTAGTCACTATAACCATGTGAATATGTCATGAATGACTTTTCAATAACTTTGAAGCGTAGGTTCTTTTTATTGCAATTTCTCGTGTGAGGGTATATCAGATTACAGAAAAACCTTTAGACAAATAATGACATACAGACATACAAATTCAACTACATTGGATTTGCAATTACATTTGTTAACAAACAAACAAAGGGGAATTACATTTTCACTCAACATTCACACCACATGTACACGCATTCATCCACATACATCCAAAATATTACCATATCCTTTTCTCCCTCTTGGAGAAACTCCTGTTAGGCCAGACCCTGCTTTCCTGCAGCCTGCCAACGTATAGTTCCATAACTCCATAACTTCAAAACACTGAAATGCCAAAACTTCTTTCCCTAAGAACAATGCCAAGGACCAGATCTCCGTTTTCCATGCAGCAGAACCTGACTCCCTGCACAAAATCCAAAACTCCAAAAGCACACTTCTTCCTCTTCCCTTGAGAAAGAAGCCCCAAAGTGACCAGAATCATGCTTTCCCATGACATATCTGTCACTCTCCTTAGGTACACTATCTCTCTCCTTCCCATGGAGCATAGCATAGCGGATGAACCAGACTCCTCGGGTCAGTCACAATTTGAGCATTATTAGACTGAGTCTTTTATAGGAATATCCTGTTGATATAGTCACAAAGCTGTAAATTAATGATAGACGTCTTCCATCCTGGATCCATCTCAGTTTCCTGGCCAGATGTTGATCTTCTTGATTGGTGTTGATCTTATGTTGACTTCCTTCTTAACATAAGGAATGTTGCAAACATTTCTGTTGTCACTGTCCCAATTCTTATCAGAGTTTACTCTTCAGATCTCATTAACAGGTTTTAATCACAAAGCATCAAGCAGGTAGTTAGTCATCGCAGGCCTTAATATAATACTGGTGTTTCCAAAATTATTAACTCCAACCACACATCCTTCCATTCTTCCATTCATTCCCACCCATCATATTAAATTCATATTTGTCAAATCTGCACATTGAATTTCTTGTGACAAATATAGAATTTGTTGTGTTTCCACCAAATCTTGGCATTTACATCAAATAATGTTTCATGCCAACAGATTCTATGTATAAAAAATTATGATCTGGGTTGTTGAAAGTTTTTTGGGCTATATGGCCATGTTCTGGAGCCCCCGGTGGCGCAGTGGGTTAAAACACTGAGCTGCTGAGCTTGTTGATCGAAAGGTCGCAGGTTCGATTCCGGGGAGCGGCGTGAGTTTCCGCTGTCAGCCCTAGCTTCTGCCAACCTAGCAGTTCGAAAACATGCAAATTTGAGTAGATCAATAGGTACCGCTCCGGCAGGAAGGTAATGGCGCTCCATGCAGTCATGCCGGCCACACGACCTTGGAGGTGTCTACGGACAACGCTGGCTCTTCGGCTTAGAAATGGAGATGAGCACCACACCCCAGAGTCAGACATGACTGGACTTAATGTCAGGGGACTACCTTTACCTTTACCTGTGGCCATGTTCTTTCTGGAACATGGCCATACAGACTGAAAAACTTACAACACTCAGTGATTCTGGCCATGAAAGCCTTTGACAATAAATGTATGGTCTCTTCTGCATGTATGCCAAAGCACACATTAACTTCTCCCAAAGTTCTCTGCTTACAGGAATATCCATGCAGAGTTGCTATTTCTATTACACTACTTCTACTCTACTGCATTCCATGATAATGGAATTACAGTGAAGTTATGCATTTAGACTCATTGAAGTGGGCCAGTATTGGATTCTGCTTACCAAAAAAGGGAATACTGACAAAAACTATCAGTATGATGTACAGATAAAAAGATGGGGATTTCTTTCTCTGAAGGCTGAGAGGAGATATGATAGCCATGTATAAATATGTGAGAGGAAGCCACAGGGAGGAGGGAGCAAGCTTGTTTTCTGCTTCCCTGGAGACTAGGATGAGGAACAATGGCTTCAAACTACAATAAAGGAGATTCCATCTGAACATGAGGAAGAACTTCCTGACTGTGAGAGCCATTCAGCAGTGGAACTCTCTGCCCCGGAGTGTGGTGGAGGCTCCTTCTTTGGAAGCTTTTAAACAGAGGCTGGATGGCCATCTGTCAGGGGTGATTTGAATGCAATATTCCTACTTCTTGGCAGGGGATTGGACTAGATGGCCCATGAGGTCTCTTCCAATTCTTTGATTCTATGATTCTATGAAATATGATATTAAAATTTTCTAATTAACAAATACATTGTGCCATATGTGACCATTTGTTGCAGCACATCATTTAGATATAGCTTACAGCTGAAGCTGTTGAGCCTTGGACTGGAATGAACTGGCCCTGTCAAAGAAGCTTTGCAGAACTTGCCCCTCGGCGTCTTTTGTATCCAAAAGATTGCCAATTGTATCTGTTCAACTGCAAGTCTAAGAATTCATATGTGCTTTTTTACCACACACAGTATAACACATATTTTATGTAGAAAATCACACAATTTTAATGTAACCTGGATCTGCCCTGTTCAGCTGATTCTTTTTTTAACATTCCAGAATTCATTGTTTATTTGATATAATAATAGATTACTCCAAACATGATTAAATTTTAAAGCACCCTATAGAGAGTCTTACCACTTCTGAAAAATGATTATCTGGTATTTGTTCTTGGAGTTTTGTGTTGTTTACAAGAATTTAGGTTTTACTTTTATCTATTTAAATGAGGAGATAATCTTATTAACTGCTTTCCAGAGCATTAACTTTGTAAAGCTGACTGGTCAGCTGAAGCAGTCATTGGCAAGGTTTGTAAACTCCCCACTTACCCCAATTTAACAGAATTAAATTGATTTTTCTCATTTTTTAAAGGCAATTGGTTCTAGATGGCCAGTGGGATGAGGTTCTTCAGTTCATCCAACCTCTAGAGTGCATGGACAAATTTGACAAGAAAAGGTAAATTAGCAATGCTTCAACCTAATGGCATAGTATTGTTAGAAAAATTACATTACAGTCTGAATTTATCACATTTTTGCAAGAATATATACTGCAAATACCCAGAATTTGGGTCTAGTTTGTGTTATTTTGTGCCACTAACCCATGCTTTTGTGCCACAACAGTTGATATAAGTAGAAATGGGAAAGCCTGGAAAAAAACCCAGAAAAATTGGGGGAAATACCCCGGAAAAATTGGAGGAAAAAAAAAACATGGTTTTGTCCTAATTTTTCTTTTTTTTCTCCCAGGATCTCCCATTTCTAGATGTAACTAATATATTGAAATTTCCGTTGTGTGAATAATGTTGAACAAATGGTTTGAGTAATATTTAGTTGCCCCAGATCAAATTCCAATCTCCTGCTTCAATTGAATTCTGTTTGTCAAATGGTGGTCCATGCTCTTGTTACATCCCGAATTGACTACTGCAATGCATTCTACGTGGGGCTGCCTTTGAAGACTGCCCGGAAGCTTCAACTAGTCCAACGGTTGGCAGCCAGGTTGCTCACCAGAGCGACGTACAGGGAACATACAACTCCTTTGTTACACCAACTCCACTGCCTACCAATCAACTTCCGAGCACAATTCAAAGTGCTGGTTTTAACCTTTAAAGCCCTAAACGGTTCTGGCCCAGACTGCCTGTTCGAATGTATCTCCTGCCACGAACCATCACAAAGTTTAAGATCTTCAGGAGAGGCCCTACTCTCGATCCCTACACTATCGCAAACACAGTTGATGGGGATGAGAGACGGGACCTTTTCAGCAGTGGCCCCCCACTTATGGAACGCCCTCCCTAGAGATATCAGATTGGCCACCTCCCTCTTGTCTTTTAGAAGGAAAATCAAGACCTGGTTATGGGACCAAGTGTTTGATCAGTGAGCAGCAAGTGGAAGAAGATCACACAACTTATGGCAATGAATTGACCCGGACTGGTTTTTGGATTTCGATTTTAATGGATGTGTCTTAATTGTTTTAATTGTTATTTTAATTTTTAATATTTTTATTGTACTGTGGTTGTTTTTATGATGCTAGCATCGTATGATGCTTTTGTTAGACCACCCTGAGTTCCCCTTCTGGGGGAGAAGGGCGGGGTATAAGTATAGGAAAATAAATAAATAAATAAATAAATGATCTATAACAAATACATGTTTGGTGGGAGAAGGATTGTGAACCCTTCTTAAGTCTGCCCCAATACTTTCCATTAGCTGGACATGAAAACACATTGATGAAAACAATCAGTAGCTTTTCTTGGGTTATTTTGTTTCTTTGCTTTTTATACTTAGGAGAAAAAAGTATGAGGAAAACTAAATGTTTGTTATCCTGAATCTTTAAATAATGTTAATTTAAGTGTGTTCATTCAATTGCAAGCTTCTTTTCCCCATTTCTACCACCCTGTAATTCTCCCTGTACTTATATTCTTTTAAGTTGAAAAATAATTTTGGAAGTATTAATGCTTGTTTAGGTGTGCTATCTTTTTCCCATGAGCCCATATCAGTTGAACATCTTAAGAATAGCACTGAAATTTCATTGTATAAATAGGATTTGTTACATAAATAGTAACAATGTAGCAGTGCTTTCACTAAGCTCTCACTGTTATGGCTAGGGGACAGAATGTCGATGATAGATAGAGTACGAATTATGTTTGAACATGATCTTTTCCAAATTCCAGAAAAAGAGGTAACTGTTAACTTCTGTCATCTATTGAAGTTCCTGTTGATGCATTGTTCCTATTTAATTTGGATTTTTATTTTTCTTGGGTGCAGGTTTCGTTATATCATTCTGAAACAGAAATTTTTAGAAGCCTTATGTGTGAACAATGCAATGTCTGCAGAAGATGAGCCTCAGCATGTAAGTCCGCCATAAATGCGAGCAGGAGGAGGGAAGCCTTATGCTGTTTGGATCCTTCCCTCTTTCTCTGCCAGCATTAAATTCTTCTTCGGGGGCCCCTTTCCTGATCATTCCACTTACAGAGATGATGCTGAAAGGCAAGCTTTGTTTTGTCTGTCATGGAATTTGATTCTGGAATGTTCTTCTGATAAAGACTTTACCTGGCACCAAGTTCGGTGTCCTTTTGTCACCTGAATAAGGTGGTGGTCACCCTTTGATAAAGACATGTACTTCAAAGTGGATTTTAACAACAACAACAACAAGGAATGATGTTTACACATTGAGGGAGAGAGGGGTAAAAATTAAATGCAGCAACCCTCATGTACTTGTTTAGTTGGATAAAGGGAAATCAGGAGATAGCTGTCATGTATTTCAGGAGAGGAGAAGTGATTGGAAGAATCTGAGTGAGGATAAAGATATAAGGCTGTGGATTCCATGAAATTCAATAAGGAGGAGAGTTGCGTGGTATGAACCATGCGTGTGAGTCCTGAATAAAATTGAAAGAACTATGGTGTGACTAGAGATAGGAAAGTATGGGGAAAAACCTGGAAACATTGTACAAAAATTGAAAAAATTGGCAAAAATTGATATACTTGTTTAGTTGGATAAAGGGAAATCAGGAGTTAGCTGTCATGAATATCAAGAGAGGAGAAGGTGTTTTTTTTAATTCACTCAGAATTATTTTTATTTTATATTTGGCTACATGGTTTCTTTTTAGTTGTAAGCTACCCCGAGGGCACTTGAGTGGCAGACATAAATAAGTTGAATGGGCAAACATAGATTTAGGGAGACATTGGTAATTCTACATTGCAATTTTCTAATGGAACGTGCTCTACTGCTGATAGTAAGGAAGGGAGGGAGTCACATCATAATTTGCCAGAAAACATGGTTCCATTACAGAGTGTCAACTAATGATGCAAAGTGTAAGACGCATTCTCAGAAGACAATATTAAGTGGTCCTGAAGTTGCACTACTAGAGTGAGATGATGGGTGACTAAAAAATAAGCACAGGTTGAGAATCCCTTATCCAAAATGGGAATCAGAGGTGCTACATATTCTAAATTTTAGAATACTTGCATATGTTGTTGTTGTTCATTTGTTCAGTCGTTTCCGACTCTTCGTAACCTCATGAACCAGCCCACGCCAGAGCTCCCTATCAGTTGTCACCACCCCCAGCTCCTTCAAGGTCAATCCAGTCACTTCAAGGATACCATCCACCCATCTTGCCCTTGGTCAGCCCCTCTTCTTTTTTCCTTCCATTTTCCCCAGCATAATTGTCTTCGTTAAGCTTTCCTTTCTTCTCATGATGTGGCCAAAGTACTTCATCTTGGCCTCTACTATCCTTCCCTCCCATGAGCAATCGGGCTTTATTTCCTGAAGTATCACTCCACTTACAGAGAGGATGCTGAAAGGCTATCTTTGTTTTGTCTGTCATGGAATTTTGCATATACATAATGAAATATCATGGAGATGAGACCCAAGTCTAAATATGGAATTCATTTATGTTTCATATACACCTTTTACACATTGTCTGAAGATAATAATATTGTGCATACATGATATCAGGAAACAAATCTCAGCACTCCATTTTGGATCTGTAAGTACCAGTATTTTAGATTTTGGAGTTCAGGATAAGAGATACTCAACCTATATATATATATATATATATATATATATATATATATATATATTCAGCATAAGAGTGAAGGTTGCTTCCAGTTTTCATCTGAAAGCGGAAAAAGGCATTCAAACCTGTATGCTTACTCATAGCATTGTTGTTAGAGAATTACTTACTTAGGTGATCCCTCATAGTCCGAGGATGATGGTCCTACAAGTGTGGTATCCTGGCGGTGGGTCCATAGGTGACTGTGGAGCCCTATTCTTAATCTGCATCTTCTCCCACAGTGAGGGCATCGGTTTCCAGGTGGAAGGCGGTCTTGGTCGGGGTTGGCTTGACCGGCCTTCCTCTTGGCACGTTTCTTTCTTTCACCCTCCATTCATGCCTCTTCAAATTCTGCAGCACTGCTGGTCACAGCTGACCTCCACCTGGAGCGCTCAAGGGCCAGGGCTTCCCAGTTCTCAGTGTCTATGCCAGAGTTTTTAAGGTTGGCTTTGAGCCCATCTTTAAATCTCTTTTCCTGTCCTCCAACATTCCGTTTTCCATTCTTGAGTTCAGAGTAGAGCAACTGCTTTGGGAGACAGTGGTCGGGCATCCGGACAACATGGCCAGTCCAGCGGAGTTGATGGCGGAGGACCATCACTTCAATGCTGGTGGTCTTTGCTTCTTCCAGCACGCTGACATTTGTCCGCCAGTCTTCCCAAGAGATTTGCAGGATTTTTCAGATGCAGCGCTGATGGAATCGTTCCAGGAGTTGCATGTGACGTCTGTAGACTGTCCATGTCCCGCAGGCATATAGCAGGGTTGGGAGGACAATAGCTTTATAAACAAGCACCTTGGTATCCCGACGGATATCCCAGTCCTTAAACATTCTCTGCTTCATTTGGAAAAATACTGTATTTGCAGAGCTCAGGCGGTGTTGAATTTCAATGTCAATGTTGTTAGAGAATATTAACAACTGGTTCTGGATAGAGATGGGAAGGCCTGTGAAAGGAAAAATTCCCCTTACTTTTTTCCACCACTCCTCCCCTTGTTTTGCATTTTTTTCTAGGCCTTCTCTCTCTAGTTATTCATCAGACCAAAGAGGAGAACAGGAATGGAATAGCAAGGCCCTAATTGAGTTCCCTAGTAATTACTATTTAGATGCATAGTCAGGGATATAATACATGACCAGTAACTATTAATTAAAAGACCTAGAAAAATATCAAGGAGGGGAAAAATCAGAAAATTGTAGTATGGTACTATGATTTTAATTACCGTAATTAAAATCATAGTACCATATAAAAGTATTACTTACTTACTTAGGCGATCCCTCGTTGGACGAGTAGGATAGTCTTCCAGGGTCAGTATTCTTGTGGATCCGTAGGTGGATGGATATAAAAGTATCGGTCATGTTTATAAGCATGAACATGATAAAAGAATAGCAGAAGTTATCTCAAGTTCAACTTAAAGCGGGTACATATAGTAAGCTTGTTTTGCCCTTAAATAAACAAGGTGGCTCTTTTCTTCCAGCTGGAATTTACAATGCAAGAGGCCGTGCAGTGCCTACACGCTCTGGAAGAATATTGCCCTTCGAAAGAGGACTACAGCAAACTTTGTTTACTTCTTACATTGCCCCGTCTGACCAACCACGCAGAATTCAAGGACTGGAACCCCAGCACTGCACGAGTCCACTGTTTTGAAGAAGCTTGTGTCATGGTGGCAGAGTTCATTCCTGCAGACAGGAAACTAAGTGAGGCTGGTTTTAAAGCAAGCAACAATCGTTTATTTCAGCTTGTGATGAAGGGGCTGTTGTATGAATGTTGTGTGGAGTTCTGTCAAAGTAAAGCGACAGGAGAAGAAATTACGGAGAGTGAGGTGTTGCTTGGCATTGACCTTTTATGTGGTAATGGGTGTGATGACTTGGACCTTAGTTTGCTGTCATGGCTTCAGAATCTGCCCTCTACTGTTTTTTCTTGTGCGTTTGAACAAAAGATGCTTAATATTCATGTTGATAAACTCCTGAAACCAACAAAAGCTGCCTATGCTGATCTCTTGACACCCCTCATCAGCAAACTTTCTCCTTACCCATCGTCGCCTATGAGGAGGCCTCAGTCTGCTGATGCTTACATGACTCGCTCGTTAAACCCTGCCTTAGATGGACTTTCTTGTGGGTTAACAAATCATGATAAACGTGTCACAGACCTTGGGACAAAAACATCGCCCATGTCCCACTCCTTCGCTAACTTCCACTATCCAGGAGTACAGAATCTTACCCGAAGTCTAATGTTGGAGAATACAGACTGCCACAGCATTTATGAAGAGTCACCTGAGCGGTAAGCTGCCCTTAGTGATGTTTAGCACAAAAATAAATCTGCATAGATTTCCAAATGCCAGCAAATGAAACAAGACAAATCAGTTTTATTTCAGCATGTCTCACCTGAGGGGAACCTAACACCCCATATTCTTCTATTCACATGAGGGACAATTCCATATCCTTAACCAATTGCTCCTTTCTTTAAAGGGGAGTTATTTATTTTAGTATTTATTTATAAAGGCATTTACTGTCTTTGAGCACATCCTACATAAGTGCCCTCGAGGTGGTTTATAACAATAACACAAAATACAAGAAAGAAAAATGAAACACTAGAAACAAAGAAACAATAGCACAGTGAACAGACAAATCAAACCCACTGAAAACCTGGCAGAACATTTATTAATTTAGGTTCTTGTGGGTTTTTTCGGGCTATAGAGCCATGTTCTAGAGGCATTTCTCCTGACGTTTCGCCTGCATCTATGGCAAGCTTCCTCAGAGGTTGTGAGGTCTGTTGGAAGTAGGAAAAATGGGTTTATATATCTGTGGAATGGCTGGGGTGGGGCCAGGAGCTCTTCCCTGCTGCAGTTAGATGTGAATGTTTAGCTGATCACCTTCATTAGCATTTGAAGGCCTGCCTGAGCCTGGGAAAATCTGTTGCTGGGAGGTGTTAATCTGTGCCTGGTTTTTTCCTCTCTGTTGTTTAGCTGTTATAATTTTAGAGTTTTTTAATAATAAATTAATAATTTTTTTAAAATTTATTAATTTCATTGCCCACATAAGAAAAAACCATTAGGTATTAACTATGGTGAACATTAAAATTTCTATTTAAGGAGAGCAAACACTACCTTGAGAAGAAAAAGAGAATTATAAATTGGGGAGTAAAACATAAGCATGTTCAAAATGTTAGTTTTAATGCTGGTGGATATCTGCTTCAACCTTTATATCTTAGGTATAAATAATATACCTAAAGTATAAATAATATATCTAATTTCAGTAGTTTAATCCGTCTGCTTTTATAATGATAATAATAATACCTATAATTTATACCTAAGATATTTAACTACATATAATGATAATAATAATACTTAATATTATGATGGTGATCATTATGTCAATTTAAAAGTCAGAGCCAGCCTGACATCAGCAACATAAAACAACAACAACAACAACTATTATTATTATTATTATTATTATTATTATTATTGCCATTTATTGCTTGACCAATTCGAAGGTGGTCCCAGCCTCCAAATAGACATTTTAAAGCTTTTTTTAAAAAGTGAAATATATCATCAATTTTTAACATATCTTTCTTTCATGTACACATGAATTTTTGTTGAATTCATATTATCTAGTTCATTGCATACAATAGCATATAATAGATTATCATTCTAAACATGAAATCAAGGGATTTCAAGGTGGTGATCACCCTTTGATAAAGACATGTGGTTCAAAGTGGATTTGAGCAACATCCAAAAAAAAAAGAATGATGTTAGCACATTGAGGGAGAGATGTGTAAAAATTAAATGCAGGAAAATCAGCAGTTAGCTGTCATGTATATCAGGAGCGGAGAAGTAATTGGAAGAGTCTGAAAGCGAGGATGCAGAAATGATATAAAGATATACGGCTGTGGATTTCATTAAATACAATATGGAGGAGAGTTGCTTGGTATGAACCATGAATGTGGGTCCCAAATAAAATCAGAAGAATTACGGTGTGACTAGAGATGGGAAGGCCTGGAAAAAAAACAGAAAAATTGGGCAAAAATGGAAAAAAATGGGCAAAAATTGAAGTATGGGGTGGATAAATTGGGGGAAATGGGGAAAACCTTCCACCCCATTTTTCCTTTTTTTTTTCTCCAGGCCTTCCCATCTCTAGGTGTAACAACTAATGCCTATAGATAAGGAGGTTACCATAGGAAGTTGGAGATGGACGGAGTGTGAACTAAAACATTCATCAAGTTAGCAAGAGAAATGTAATGTATATGACTACATATAATAATTGATGCTGGCCTGAATAAAGGGAGTTACACAGATTGAGGCTTGTAAAAATACTTCATTTGTTTAGCAGGAAGGTTGATAGTATCTGGCTGGTGAAAGAGATGTAGTGAAGGGCTATGCATGCAATTCAAATCAGTGAGTACAGTATCATATTGAAACTCAGCAGATTTGATACTAAAAAGTATATATCTCTAGAAATGAAGTAGATGAAGATTTCCATCCTGTGAAAATATTTAAGTGAATACTTAGCCAGATTTGGAAAATAACCAGTTTAGGCCAGAGCACAATAGGGGTTGCATAGTTAAAAGTCAAATGAAGTGAATAGGCCAACAAGAGGAATGAAAATGAAAACTGGAAAACAAAGGCCAGAAGCTACAGTGAAGACATGTAAGAAAAGACTGGAATGAGCAGTAGTTGGGAGTGGTTGCTCCAAAAGTTTGGAATGAAAGGCAGTGGGATTATTATTTTTTTATTTCTAGTGGGAGGCAAGTAACCTTAGCATGTCCGACTCTGGTCTCTTCCACCCAGCTGAATAAAATTCCATATTTTCTGCTTTGAAATGGAATATATGGCAGTGTGGACTCAGATAATCCATTTCAAAGCAGATTTTGTGCAATTTTCTGTCTTGATATTCAGGTGATATGGCTGTGTGGAAGAGCCCTCAACAGTGGGAGCAGAGAGGGATAAAATAGAAGGGCAGCACAATTTCTTTAGCAACTCACTGCTGTTGCTAAATCTTTTTGGTTGATCTGGCCTTCGCGGTTCTTCCTTTCAGTGCTATTTCAGTAGTTTAATTTGTCTTCATTTACTTTTCAAACCCACAGCTAAAATGCATTGCCTGCCTCCTACCTAAACATTATCTCATGCCCACTAGTGCAAATGGAGCATGATTGGGCATACATACAAAAACATGTTCAATCTACCAAATTCTAGAAAGTCAGCTGCAATTCTGAATTTGCCAGAGTGAAAGAGCAATGCCTGATTGTTTTCTCTCTCTCATATATATATATATACACACACACACATAAACACACATACACTATATATATATATATATATATATATATATATATATATATATAATGCGCATGCATGCATGCATGCATGCATGCCCGCCCATTCTTATGGACCATATTCTAGTAGTTATGCTACTCAGACATCCATATCATTCAGTGAGTGGGATTTCCAGGCCTGGAAAATATGTTGCTTAGCAACGATGTCAGCACATTGAATCCAAGCTGCCATTGAGCTGGAATGCAACCAAGTACTAGAAGAACAAAGGAAAACTCACATATTCTAGCTAATACGAGTTTGATTCTGTGACTGTCATCTTTCCAAAATCATAAATTACTTTACAACTCCAACATTTGTGATTTTATTTATTTATATCCTCTTTTAATGGCATCTCCAATACAGTACAGTTTAGTTTGTAATTCCATACATTCTGCAAATAGAGCTATCCAAATTCAGGAGGAAAACAGTGAATTCACAATAACAAATGCTGTAGCATAGATCTAAGTCTAAGATCTAGGAGGATGAGTGTAGAGAAAGCAGTATGAGCATGCTTACTTTACATGTGGGAATATGATAGAGTTGTTCTTACCCTATAGTCTAGTTCAGGGGTCCTCACTACCTCTGAGGATGCTTGCCACAGATGCAGGCGAAACATCAGGAGAAATGCCTCTAGAACATGGCCCTATATCCCGAAAAAACCCACAAGAACCTGGTCCTCAAATTTTTTAAACAGAGGGCCAGGTCACAGTCCCTCAAACCTTTGGAGGGCCGGATTATAATTTGAAAAAACACAAATTTCTATGCGCACTACACATATTTTATTTATAGTGCAAAAACACTTTAAAACAATACAATAATTAAAATGAAGAACAATTTTAACAAATATAAACTTATTAGTATTTCAATGGGAAGTGTGGGCCTGCTTTTGGCTGATGAGATAGGATTGTTGTTGTTGTTGTTTGCTTTCAAGTCATTTCAGACTTAGGTTGACCTTGAGTGACGGTCAGGTAAATGACCTTGGAGGGTTGCATCCAGCCCTCGGGCCTTAGTTTGAGGACCCCTGGTCTAGATCAAGAGTACTCAAACTTCTTGAGCACAGTACAGGGCCGGTTCACTGGGTGTCAACCCAGTCTCTCAGACTGTTGGGGGGGGGGGGGACGGGGGACGACGACGACTATAGTTTGAAAAAGACAAGAATAAATTCCTATGCACACTGCACAGATCTTATTTGTAGTGTAAAAATATGAAAGAAGAATACAATTTTTAACACTTCCCAACATAAAATAGGAAGTGTGGGCCTGCTTTTGGCTTGTAGTTGTGGTCAAATGAGCCTTTGCTCAGTTTTAAGTGCCCCAAAAGATTAGGTGGGGGGCATTAACACATATCTTGATTACTTTGTTTCAATATTTGATGATGATGATGATGATGATGATGATGATGATAATAATAATAATAATAATAAACTTTATTTGTAGCCTGCCACCATATCCTCATTGGGGCGGCTTACATGAGGCCAAGCACAAACAACAAATTACAATAAAATAAAATACAAATTACAATAATACAAATTACCTCAATGCACTCTTAGCATATTTTGGTGGGAATATTTAGATAATGTTGAATTGTCTATGGTTTCGCTGTGTGGGTGGGGAGGCATTTCCTTTTGGAGCTGTTTATAGTTTTGATATGTCTTCGTGGAAATAAAACAGTTTTATTATAGCAGAAGTTACAAAGATTGAAACACTTTTAATCACTTCACATAATTTAGAGTTTGAGATCAAACTCTAAATTATGTGTGAAATAGTGTGAAAGCATGATTGCAGCTAGGGTCAAGAGTTAGATAGTAAAAATGTTCGGAGCAAATGAATTGAGGACAGCATGGTTTGATACTAATAATATAGATTCTAAAAAGTTGACAAAAGTGGTTACAAAAAAAATTACTCAGCACTTCCTGTGTCGTCTTTTACCTACTAAAGGCAAAGGTTTTCCCCTGACATTAAGTCCAGCCATGTCCGACTCTGGAGGTTGGTGCTCATCTCCATTTCTAAGCTGAAAAGCCAGCATTGTCCATAGACACCTCCAAGATCATGTTGCCAGCATGACTGCGTGGTGCTGTTACCTTCCCACTGGAGCGATACCTATTGATCTACTCACATTTGCATGTTTTTAAACTGCTAGGAGATGACTGAACGAATGAACAACAACAACCCTTAAAACCAATTAAAAAACTATTCATAGCACAACATCCCCTGACTTGATCTTTAAAACTTTCCTCTTTTAAAGCCTGCTTGAATAACAAGATTTTGGCCTGCCAGCCTTCTTGTAGGAGCCCCTGGTCCTTCCAAAATTATTACTTCTCTAGAAGAGTGAATAATCCAATGCAGAAGTGGGAGGATGAGGGTCTAAGAAGGGCTGGAAGAATACAAGACGACACTCAGGTTAAGCACGGTGATGATGAACTAGCTTCAAATCTGCCTTCAGAAAATTTGGGAAAAGATATTTTTGGTTACACATGGCAACTTGTGTGTTATGGGCTGCATGTGACCACTATGGTTTTTTTTTGGTGCGGTTTTGATGTCCCGAGCAGGGCCAAGAAGAGGCTTTAAAAATAGGCAACAAACTTCCTATTTGCAAAAAATTACTCTCTTGGGCCTAAAATGGAGAATCTAAGACCCATTCCCAGTTTAAATCACAATGTTGAGCATATGAGATAACTGAAACTCATATTTAAATATCATATTTATTTATATGATGTGTACACTTCAAAACCATGTATATGTACTCAGAACTAAGTCCTATGATTTAGTGGATGTATCTTCCAGTAATTGCAGTTCCATCCTCACGGAAGATTCGTACATTTAACTGTAAACCTGTTTCTTAGGTGGCATAGCGAGTTAAACCGCTGAGCTGCCAAACTTGCTGACTGAAAGGTCGCCGGTTCAAATCCAGGGAGCGGAGTGAGCTCCTGCTGTTAGTCCTAGCTTCTGCCAACCTAGCAGTTTAAAAACATGCAAATGTGAGTAGATCAATAGGTGTCGCTCCAGTGGGAAGGTAACAGCACTCCACGCAGTCATGCTGGCAACATGATCTTGGAGGTGTATTAACTGTCAATATTGAATTCTATTTGAATGTTTGTATGTTTTTAGGTTTTACATTGTATTGGTTTTGCTGTGAGCCCCTTTGAGTCTCCTTTTTAGAGGGAAAAAGCAGGATACACATAAAAACAATAACTAAATATAAAGGTGACACTCCAATTTAATTATTGGTCAGTTGAACAATTCCAGCTTACTTCGCTATTTTCAAGGGAACAAATAGTTCCAGTCTTATTCTTCACAGTACCCAGTCCTTGACTCTCATATCACTTTATGTTTCCAGAGTTTCCATTCTGAAATGTTGAGATATTTTTATTGTGTCATTTTCCTCTTCTGATCAGCTGTTCTCTGAGGGCAGCAAATAGCTGTAAGCTTGCAGGGAACTGGAATGGGGAAGAGTCTTGTTATGAAATCTTGAGTGAGCTTTTTCTACCCTAAGCTTTATTGTGGCATTATATGAATGTTAATTGCAAAAGCATGTGCATTTTGAGAGTATATAACATTACAAACTTTAAAAGCTCCCTTTTTGGCCCCTCTGTCCATGAAAGATGTGACACTCCTGTGGATCCCCAGCATTCATCTGGCAATGAGTCCATGTGCCAGAATTCAGTTCCAGAGAAAGAGCCAGCAAATGCAGCACAGCATCAGGGACCATCCAAGCAAGAGAAGAATGAGGTAATTGAGTATTTTTGCTTCCAGATAATGAAGGCCTTTGAATAGCTTTGCTTTGTTTATTTGGTGTAATAGAATGCCTGACGTAATGGGAACTTTTGTCCAAAACAGTGATCTAGAAGCTTATTTTTGTATAGTAAGATGCAGTATATTGAACCTCATTCTCAATGTTGGTAGAACCCCCCCCCCCCATTCATATTTTTAGATAAAAGCATTAGTGAATACAACCTTTTATTTATTTTAATAATATTAAAACTTTATTTCTAGACTGCCTTCTGTCCCCTAAGGGACTCAGGGTGGTTTACACACAAAAAGGCAAACATTTAATGCCTCAAATATGTACAAACAGATCAAAAATAAATACAGAATAGTGCACAATAACAACAGTAAACTTATCATAAAAGAATTGAAATGAAAAACAAAATATAAATAATCCAATATTCATAATAAACTAAAACACGAGTAAACATTAAGATATATACCTGTTCAGTCTCTGTGTTTCTTGGATTGGATTGGAAGGAATTTTACACAAAGGACATAAATTAAATTAAATTAACATAACATTTATTTGAACAAACTGAATTTCCTTTCCTTTGGTTGCCACTGTATGAAAGGAAATCCTATAATCTTCTGCAGTCCTGTACATAATCCAAAAGATGACGGCCTTTATTTTACTAGATAGATATTAGATGTGACCTCTAGTACTTCATTCCCTATTTATTTATTTACAGCTTTTATATTCCGCCCTTCTCACCCCGCAGGGGACTCAGGGCGGATTACAGTGTACACATATATGGCAAACATTCAATGCTAATTTTAACATACAACATATACAGACATACACAGAGGCTATTTAACTTTTTTCTGGCCGCCAGTGGAGCTGTCGCTTTAATCGTCCATCTGCGACGCTGATGAAGCACTTCCGCATTCCCTCATGCTTCCCCGTTGGAATGCTTTGCTGGAGTCTTCTTTATGGCCTCATAAATCAGTTAATTTAGCCTCCCCACACTTTTTAAGGTGGTACCTTATTTTCCTACTTGACAGATGCAACTTCTTTCGGGTTGCAAAGGTCGACAACAGGCTACGCACGGTTGGAAACCCACTCCAACCCAGGCTGGCTTCGAACTCATTACCTTTTGGTCAGAGCGAGCTTAATGCGGCTGACACTCAGCCAGCTGCTCCACAATACAAAACCTATAACTATAATGTCACTATCTATATCTTATCTTTTCCTAAATATAGCTACCTATCTATCCATTAACTATAGCATAACTATTATTACTACTATTGTTGTGATGGAGTCTTCGAGTAGTGATACTACTGAGAGTATTAGGAGGGGAAGAAAGACTACTCGTGCTTTAACGGGTCTGTCTTGCAACAATTATTTTATATCTATTAACTCCAACGTGCAGGGATTCTTGTACTCTTTCTGTCCCTCTGCTACCTTCCAATACTAAACTCCAACTGATTTTCTAAGTGTCAAAACTGCCATTTATTTTTCATATCAGGGCAAGCAGTCAATTGTATTACATTTCTAACAGAACAAAACAAACAAACAGACAAAATACAAAATTTGCAAGTTTGGTAGTTGATTAAATGTCCTTTGACCAGTATCTGGCCACTTGGAGTGCTTCTGGTGTTGCTGCAAGAAGGTCCTCCATAGTGCATGTGGCAGGGCTCAGGTTGCATTGCAGCAGGTGGTCAGTGGTTTGCTCTTCTCCGCACTCGCATATCGAGGATTACATTTTGTAGCCACTTTGTACATTCTAAAGCAGACTTGAGTTCCTCTCCCCCTCCCTCCCTTATCCTTAAAGGCACAGGGAGCATATTATAAATTCTGCCTCTGGAAGCAGAACAATACCCTAAACAGCAATTAAAATACATTACATTAAAATGGTTAACACTGGAGTTCATTTAAAATGTATCGTAGCAGCCGTATAGTACAGATGGGTTAGCCAGCATTCCAGCGAATTGTAGTTAGTTAGTTCTTTCATTAGTTAGTTCATTTGTTTGTTAATGTATATATTGTAATGTATGTTTCTCCTAAAATTCAATAATCAGGCCCAACATCTACGATTTTTGTTCCTGGGTGATCAATGTCATTTCCTAATTGATTCTATCATAAAAACAAGGAATACGTTTATTCAACTGCCAAAACGTTATTTTTGCGGGACATCCTGCAGCACATTCTGCTATAGTTTTTCAGTTAATATCTCAGAGTCTTAACCAATTCAACAAAGTTTGTTGCGGGTACAAAAATGAAGTTTTTGGAGTATAACAACTACTTTCAAAGTAAGCACTGCACAATTAAATAAGAAATACGAGGGGTATTTTTTAAGTAAGGTCCGTTTGAACATAAGTACACAACGAAAGTTTATTTCAAAAAAGTAAATTTATTTTCAGAAAGTACATACTTCACTCTATTTTTCGACATAGTTGCCAAGTTTGTTCAAACACTTATCATACCTCTGAACCAATTTTCATAATATAAGAAGGGCGACCGGAGCGGTCTTCATCATGGACGTTGTCACGGCCATCTTTGAGTTGTCATACCCACTTACGCGCTTTGCTTTCACTCATAACAGTATCACTGTACACTTCACAAATCTGTCGATGAATTTCTGCAGCAGGCAGGTTCCTTGCTGACAAAAACCGTATCACTGAGCGAACCTCACATGCAGAGGGTGAGTTGATAGTCTTAAACATTTTTAAAGCACAGAACAGAATTGTACAGGTTAGTTACAGAGCGGAAACTGAGCACAGTTGTTCCCGAGGCATGCCAGTACACGACGCACGAGCTCGTTGCGGTATGCGCGCGAACTACTAGTGTCTACAACAAAACGGACCTTACTTAAAAAATACCCCTCGTAGCACTTTCAAACCAGAGACAGAAGCTTGTTCAACTTCTGTTACATAGTGTAGTTTTTTGAATAATTGGTTGTGATGATGGCTTTAGAAATCATTAGCCAAAAGGATATTAATTTTGGGTGGAAGGTGAAGACATACTTTGTGATATTATGTAGATGGAATATAACAGATGCATAGATCCAAAAAGCACCCTGAAATGATGAATGTTGATCACGATTGCTTTGGAGTTTACAGTAAAATAGAAATTATGCGACATCCTTTTGGAAACGCCCCAGAATGGAATGTGGTGGTAACTGTAGCCAGAGTGAGATAATTTCAGCAACTATTGCGTATTGTTCATAATTTCAGTTGAGGATTGATTCTCAGAACAGTTGGAGGAAAGTTGTGACTGTAGCATATTACAGGTCCTGCTATTATTGGGGAAAAGGAAATGGGGAAATGTGTTGTTGGTGTTCGTAGTGGGATTATAATGTTTGTGTAACTCAGAATTGCCAAGATTCAGAATGTTTCTCCATTCTATTTACTTTATAGCAGGAAGTAACCAATCAACACATTCTTGATATGTGTGATTACTTGACCAAAATATTTTTTTATTCAGCTGGCAGTGAATATATAACATGTAGCATTAATACATTTAGACATATGTTTTTTCTTTTTGGCTCATTGCCGGATATTGTATTCTGACATCTTACATTGTGTTTTCCTCCTTAAGTTATATTATATTGTTGGATGCCCTTCCAGCAAGCATCCTAATGTCTGTCTGACTTTCGAGATAATTCTTTGATGGGGAGTAGGGCAAATGTTACCAAATGATTATAACTTTTACTCTGATAAAAATGCCCTTTCCCCTTGGTAGTAGAGTAACTGATGTTGGGATTGATATGTAAAGAACTCGAATGAGACTTATTGCATTTGAAGCTTTTATAACAATTCATTACTGTATATCCAATCTTGTTTAGCTTCGTGATTCAACAGAGCAATTTCAGGAATATTACAGACAACGGCTGCGATACCAACAGCACCTAGAACAGAAAGAGCAACAACGGCAGCTATATCAGCAGATGTTGTTAGAAGGAGGAGTAAACCAGGAAGATGGCTCGGATGCACCCCAAAATCTTACCGAGCAATTTCTTAACAGGTCAGCTGTGCTAGCTTTATAAATATATGCTTTGTTTTAAAAACAAGACAGTTCCTCTAGTTTTCCTGTAGTTTCAGTGACATCTATTTACAAATTTAATGACTATGATTGATAAGTATCCATTAGTCTGGTTATATTTTAGTTACTTTGATTGTCATTTACATGGTTAAAAAGACTTGCATTGAATTCCAAGTATGTCCTAATGCCATAGGAATTCCAGTGCATTTCAGAGGACAGAAATATCTAGTGTCCTCAGGAGAGTCTGTTGATGCAGATTAAATGGCCTTGTACAATATCCAGACATCCACAGCCAGAAGAGACATTGTCACACAAGACACATTTGTTTTGTGGAGCTCACAGACCTTCAGGGGAAATCATTATTTTCTGCCTTAAGAAAACTGCCAGTGTTATTTGCAAGAGGGAAAAAACTCATATTTGAACAGTCGCATACACAAATAAGGCAATGAAAATAAATCTTCAAGGAAAATATCTGTTTTCAATTATTTCCAGGAATGTATAGCACTGATGTTGTCGTGAGATAGTTTTCTACCCCATTGTAAAATAATAACGTATACCCCTCAATAGACAATTACATGTCATCCACACTCTCTGCAAAGAAATGTCCAAATGTGTTGCATCATCATCTACTGCTATTTTAATGCACTGTCCTACTGCAGAAGTAACTAGTGGTGGGGTTTTTTTCATGTCAGGAGCAACTTGAGAAACTGCAAGTCGCTTCTGGTGTGATAACATTGGCCATCTGCAAGGACGTTGTCTAGGGGACGCCCAGATGTTTTGATGTTTTACCATCGTTGTGGGAGACTTATTTATTTATTTATTTATTTATTTACGGCATTTATATGCCGCCCTTCTCACCCCGAAGGGGACTCAGAGCAGCTTACAAGTAACAACTAAATACAATACATTATATTATTACCATAGCACAATATTAATATGATATATTACATTGTACTATAACATTATACTGTAGTATTATTAGTAATATTACATTTAATATAAAATATATAATTATAATATCATGTTATTAGTAATATTATATTGTATTTACATTTTAATATTATCAATATTATATGTATATGCAATATATATTATATTATATTATATTATATTATATTATATTATATTATATTATATTATATTATATTAGCACAGTGTAGAAGACAAGATGGAACTGCCTTCACGGCCCCTCTCTTCATTCTGATATCAGAGCAGCAGTTAGTGCTGGAGGGGGGGGGGGTCCCAACTGATTATACTGGCGGCAAGATGGAACTTCTCTCATGTCTCCACATAGGGAGCTGGAGCTGACAGAAGGAGCTCATCCTCGCTCTCCCCGGATTCGAACCTTCGACCTCTCGGTCTTCAGTCCTGCTGGCAAAAGGGTTTAACCCATTGCACCACTGGGGGTTCCACTAGAGGTGGTAATAATTTGGAGTGTTATGTAAAATGGTGTCAACATATATGACACCATTTTACATAACCCTCAATACACCTTCAGACAGTTCTCACTCATCATATTTAATTCAAATTCCAATAAGTGTTGACCAAAGTGGGTTTCCTGTGATGTACCAGGCTTCTTCTTCTTCTTCTTCTTCTTCTTCTTCTTCTTCTTCTTCTTCTTCTTCGATACACAACAAGAATAGTACACAGCAAACAAATCATTATGACCCTTTTTCATTTGATCACACGACGGACACTTCCCAAGTGTCTAGGACTGTGGGATGTATTGGCAAATAATTTGTGCAGATCCAAGTTGTGTGGCCTTTTGCAGATGACAGATGGTAATTTTGTCAACGCCAATTGTTTTTATGAGCAGCCAATCACCACTGGAACTACCTTTACTGGCCTGTGTCAATAATCATCATCATAATCATCCCTTCATTCATCCGGAGAGGCCCTGCTCGCGGTCCCACCTGCGTCACAGGCGTGTTTGGTGGGGACGAGGGACAGGGCCTTCTCTGTGGTTGCCCCCGACTTTGGAACACCCTCCCCAAAGACATTAGACTAGCACTCATGTTGGCAGTCTTTAGGAAGAACTTGAAGACCTGGCTATTCCGATGTGCCTTTCCAGAATAGGATAACCCCCAGCACTATGTCCCAGAAGCACTTTATTAGAGTTTAAGACTCTCTGCACATTGCACTTGCCCAGAATTCCAACATACCACCTCTCACACCCAGCACTTTTTAAACCTGTACCCATCATTGGCCTGGCCCTGGTTTTATTGCGTAATAGTGTAATGTTTTGTTATTGCTTATGTTTTTAATTTGCTTTGCATCGTATTGTTATTGTCTGTTGTTGTTGTGTTGAGGCCTTGGCCTTTGTAAGCTGCATCGAGTCCTTCGGGAGATGCTAGCGGGGTACAAATAAAGTTTAATAATAATAATAATCTATTTAAACCAGTGTTTCTCAAACTGTGCTCTTCCAGGTGTTTTGAACTTCAGCTCCCAGAAATCCCAACTAGCTAGGAATTGTAGGAGCTGAAGTCCAAAACATCTGGAGGAGCACAGTTTGGGAAACACTTTTTTAAAAAGGTATATGACAGATGGCTAAACCTTAGGAACATGGTTTACAACTCCTGAGGTGACATTGCAAAATGTCTGCTTGGAAGGTGTAGTTTTGTGTGGATTCTTCAAATGTCCATCTGGTAGTATGGTGCTTACATATAATTTTACTTTTTAAGAGCAACATCCCACCATTTCCATTGCTTTATTCATTGCATATTAATATTTTATATGCTACTGTATATTATCCTTCAGGTCTATCCAGAAGTTGGGAGAGTTAAATATGGGTATGGACAGTTTGGGAAACGATGTGCAGACACTAAGCCAGTATTGCAATGGGAGCAAAGGAAATACACCGCAGCCTCCAGATTCAAGTCAGAAAGTTGCAAGTGATAATGCAAACATTAATACAAGCACTCCACGGAAACTTGGCTCAGCTAATCAAATACCACCCCTTGAAGAATCACCTGTCCAGGGAAACCAAACGTAAGTGCTTGGAGCCTCCTGGTTGCTGTTGATTAATAAATATTAAAGTGTTGCTTCTTAAATACAAAAATCACGATGTTACTGTACTCTAAATATTATATTAATTTCTGAGGGCTCTTATCTGGTACTATCCTCTTCTCTTTGCATAGTTTTTTGTTCTCAAACTCATTTTATTCACTTTCAAAGGAGAAATTATTGCTCTGATCTCATTGTTCACAATTTAATTTTGTGTATTATAATAGAATACCAGAGCACTCTGCCATTCAGGCACAACATGAAGATTCCCCAGGAAATCCGACAAGAGGCGATGAGGTATGACTTTGTACCATCTTACGCAACAGTGCATTGCTCAGTCCTGACTTTTTGGATGTGGAAAGCCTCTCTTTACCACAAAAAAGCAGAGAAAATTCCTGATGTTATAAAACTATTAAAGATATAAATGAGACAATAGAATTGCTTTCGTGTTTATCCCATCATCCCGATAGTGCACTTCAGTTCTTCTCGCACACATGCTTTTACCAACTATAGTATTGTGCTTCTGTTGTAGGATCACTAATAGTGTAAGTATAGCACTCTTTGTTAGTATTATTTTTCAGGTCAGGAAAAAATCCATCTTTGTGTTCTTCACTAGTTGCTGTACTATAGTGACACCTAGTGACATGCTATAGAAATTGTACAGTATAGGAAGAACAAATATTATTCAGTATTCTCACCCAGGACGGTGTGTATGTACATTTATTTATTTATTTAAACATTTATATTCCACCCTTCTCACCCCAAAGGGGACTCAGGGCAGAGCACAGCATATATACGGCAAATATTCAGTGCCGGGACACAAGTTCACATGCAATACATAAACATTTTAAAAAAACATTTATCAAAATATTAAAATACACCATTTAAAACCGTCCTAGTCATCCGTGTAAAATCTAATTGGCCTGGTCATCTTTCCTATTGCCGCTTTATTGCCCTGTCCTGAAAGCTTTGTCTCGTAGCCAAGTTTTTACCATCCTTCTAAAGGACAGGAGGGAGGAGGCTGACCTGATCCCACCAGGAAGGGAATTCCATAGCCAGGGAGCAATCACCGAGAAGGCCCTGTCTCTCGTCCCCACCAATCGTGCCTGTGACAATGGCGGGACGGAAAGCAGGGTCTCCCCGGAAGATCTTAATCTCCGCGATGGTTCATAGGGGGAGATGTGTTTGGACAGGTAATATGTGCCTTCAAGTCATTTGTATTTCATAAGACTTTCTTAAACAAGGAATAATTGGAGATTGTCTGGCTGGTTCCTCCTCCTTCATAGTATTTGTTCGCAATTTCCCATCAGGTTCAGCCTCCCCCCCCCCCCCCCATCTCTGCTTTCACCTTCCATCATTTCAATTATCTGTAGTCAACTGTGGTCCAAAAGTATTAAACAGAAATAAACAATGCATGTATTAATCAGTGTAGTGTGATGAAATCTCATGCCATCCAGCCTGGGCAGTGAATTATCCAATTATCTATATTAATGCTGGATATGCTACTTGCCCATTAGTCACTTAGGTATGTATTTACGTATAGGAAAAACTTATTATCATACAAGATTAATGCTCACCTTCTTGGCTAAATTCCCTTGCCAAAATTGAGGTGTGCATTAGATTTGATGGCATATTAGACCTATGTGCGTGAAAAGAGAAACCCAGAGGCTGGACAGGGATGTGAAGGGGTGTGTGTGTGAAGAGACTGTTCCTGGTGGTGGTGGCAGCCTCTGGGCTCTGTGGCACCCAGAGAAGGAGGAGGAGTGCCTGGCTGGTGACCCAGGGAAAGTTATTCCTGCCACTTATCCACAGATCCTGCCGCCCAGATAGCTCTTGGGGTCTCACCCCCCCCCCCCCCCAGGAACAATCCTTTGTGCATTCATGAGGCCTTTAAAACCTCCCCCTTGGTTTTGAAGGCCTCCTGAATGAGGCAAGTTGGGCATGGCTTCCCAAATGGTGTCATTCATGTTACCTGGCTTTCTAACGTGCTATGCCTGTGCTATTGGGCGCATTATATTTGAGGGAAAATCCATTTTTTGTCATATTCGCCTTCAGAATTCAGGTGCACATTACATTTGATGGCATGGTATACTACATTATAATGCTTCTGGAACATGGCCATATAGCCTGGAAAACTCACAGCAATCCACTGTTATAGAGTAAATATGGGTACATATAGCATTGATCTTGCTTGTTGTTTCAAGCATTCACTAGGCATCTGGGATTGTGTCCTGCATAGAGAAGAGTGGTGCTACCTTACTCACCAGAGCTGACCTTGCATTTCTTCCAAATTCTGAAAGTATCTGTTGCCGGTTTAGTTATGGCCATCTATATAAATAAAAATGAAATGTTCATTTGTGGGATTAACATAACTCTAAAATCACTGGACAAATTGACACCAAATTTGGACACAATACACCTATCAGGCCAACAAATGACCATCACTCATAAAAACACTGAAAAACACAGCAGAAGAGACTTAAAAGCCAAAAAACAAAAATTACATTACAACGCAAGCGCAAACCCACACACACACACACATATATATACGCAAACACACATATACACATATAAACAAATATACACACACACAAAACACATATACACAGACTGGGCCACAGCAACCCATGGCAGGGGACGGCTAGTAATTTTATAAAGCCACATGTTTCAGATATGAGATCAGACATGGGGAAACTTCTGGACTTCAACACCCAGAAATCCCAGGCAGCTTACTGGCTGCTAGGAATTGTGGTAGTTGAAGCCTTAAACACTTGGAGGGCCATAGTTTGCCTATATCTGCTCTAGATGTAATATGCTCTCCCATCATTTAACAAACTGGGTCGAGAGGATACATAATTTCATAATGCAGGATGGAATTTCCAGCACCTCGCCCTCCCCCCATGTTGTTAGACTGCAGCCACAATCATACTTGACCTTTGTCCATGCTGACTGGGAATGGTGGGAGTTGGAGTCCACTAAATATCTAAACATCAGTAAGTTTCCCATCCTTAATATAGCATGTTGGGGACATGGGAAGAAATTATATAATTATAGAGAATGTATGTTCCAAGCTCCAATGTTTTCATGTATATTTTGGGAAGAGATTTAACATATATCACAACCATTACACTATGTAAATCAGTGGTTCTCAGCCTGTGGGTCCCCAAATGTTTTGACCTTCAACTCCCAGAAATCCCAGCCAGCTTACCAGCTGTTAGGATTTCTGGGAATTGAAGGCCAAAACATCTGGGGACCCACAGGTTGAGAACCACTGATGTAAATGATCTTTGTTCCTGGGTTATAAATGTCATTTCCTAATTGGTTCTAGCATAAAAACATGGGTAAAGTGTATTAAACTGCAAAAACTTTATTTTTGCAGGACATCTTGCAGCACATTTTGCTAAAGTTTTTCAATGAATATCTCCTAGAGCAGGGGTCCTCAAACTATGGCCCAGGGGCTGGATATGGCCCCCCAAGGTCATTTACCCGGCCCTTGCTCAGGGTCAACCTAAGTCTGAAACAACTTGAAAGCACACAACAACAACAACAATCATATCTCATCAGCCAAAAGCAGGTCCACACTTCCCATTGAAATACTAATAAGTTTATATTTGTTAAAATTGTCCTTCATTTTAATTATTGTATTGTTTTAAGTGTTTTTGAACTACAAATAAGATATGTACAGTGTGCATAGGAATTCATTTTTTTTTTCAAATTATAATCCGGCCCTCCAACAGTTTGAGGGACTGTGACCTGGCCCTCTGTTTAAAAAGTTTGAGGACCCCTGTTCTAGAGCCTCAACCAATTCAACATAGTTTGTGGCAGTCACAAAATCCAAGTTTCTGGAGTATAACAACTACTTTGAAAGTAAGTACTGCACAATTGAACAGGAAATAACACTTTCAAACCAGGAACAGATAATTTTTAAAATTTTGTATTGTCGAAGGCTTTTTTGTTTAAAAAACAAAGCAGTTCACATAGTGTTACCTTCATTGCTGATTCTGTAACGCTACGAGAAAAATCTGGGGGCAAGCTTGCACATCCCATTGTGAGTTTCTATATTGGTAACGTTGGTATACAACTTTATTTTCTAGTAGGTATAGAGTTTTATGTATGACATTCTTGAAAATATGCAAAACTGTGTCAACATAGTTACTTGTGTTGTAACTTTTGACACTGCAGGACGACAAATCCAAAAAGCAGTTCACTTGTGTCAACACCCTAGAAGATACCCAAGCTGTCAGAGCTGTGGCTTTTCACCCAAGCGGCACTCTCTATGCAGTTGGCTCAAATTCCAAAACTTTGAGAGTATGTGCCTATCCAGACCTACCAAACGCAAGGTAACAGTAAAATTATTGATCTTGTGCTGTTTGTCTTTCAGAACTTGATGTCCGATATTTGTATTCATTCCTGCTCCATGGTTATCTGTTGCTCATTTTTTCCATTTCCTGTTTTTTAAACCTGCCAGTGAATGCTCATTGAGTACTCTGCTACTAACATTATTCTATTAATAAATATATATCAGTTAGCTTTTCCTTTGGATAGCAGCGGGAAACAGTGGCATTAGAAAAGACCTAACACAATTGGGAGTTTTCTTTCATAGTCATCACTTCTTTGCTTTGAATAATGGGAAGGTTTCATGGAGAGGCAACATTCACACAAATTAGGATTATTCTAGGCTATGTACTTCCTTCCCTTTCCTTTTTGAACAGGATTCTTATTCAGGAAGTCTTTTTTAAAAAGGTAAATAAATAATTTCCAACTTGATTCCAGTTCAAATACTTCCTATTGAACTAAACTGAAGTTAACAGAGACACCATTATATTTAGTTGGTGGTGCAGCGGGTTAAACCGCTGAGCTGCTGAACTTGCTGACCGAAAGGTTGGTGGTTTGAATCCAGGGAGTGGGGTTGAACTCCCGCTGTTAGGCCCAGCTTCTGCCAACCTAGCAGTTTGAAAACATGCAAATGTGAGTAGATCAGTTGATACTGCTTCTGTGGGAAGGTAAAGGTCCTCCATGCAGTCATGCCGGCAATGTGACCTTGGAGGTGTCTATGGACAACATCAACTCTTTAGCTTAGACATGGAGATGAGCACCACTCCCCAGTCGGACTCAACTGGACTTAATGTCAGGGGAAACCTTTACCTTTACTTACTACCGTGTATTCTGGCGTATAAGACTACTTTTTAACCCAAGAAAATCTTCTCAAAAGTCAGGGATTCTCTTATATGCGGGAGTCGTGTTATATGCAGGAGTCGTCTTATATGCTGGAGTAGCCTTATGCATGCGAGTCGTCTTATATGTGGGAGTAGTCTTATACGCCGGGAGTCATCTTATAGAGCGGGTGCTGAAACTTCCAATCTGTGGTTGCTGCATATTGTGGGGGGAGCTCAAAAATGGCAGTGGCTGCGTCCCTGCCATATGCAGCAACTGTATGAAAGTATTAAGGGTGACGCTGTACAAGTATGGTAGAAGAAAATCCATTCATCAAGATTTGTGGACTTAATGCGGTCCCGATGGTGAGGTGAAGGGGCACCTCACCGGGAAGATGTAAGTGAAGGGCGGAGCAAGCTGCAGGCATCCAGGGCGCCCGGGGTATGGAAAAAAGACATAGAGTGGCTCTGGGCCTAGAAAAACACAACTCTTTTAACTGTCCGGCCTGCCCTTATATTCTATTACTGTACCTCCTCCTCTGCCTCTCAGATCTCGCTCCTGAAGACTGCAGTGAAGCGGTGCAGGTGCACATGTGCAAGATCTGAGAGGCAGAGAAGGAGGTACAGTAATAGGAAAATTACCATATTGAAATCAAATCTGATGCTTTTAAAAAAATTATTTGGTGTGTGTTGGGGTAGTCTTATATGGCGCGTATATCCCAAACTCTATATTTTAACTGGAAAAATTGGGGGTCGTCTTATACGCCAAATTGTCTTATATGCCGGAATATACGGTATTTCGTTTTAGTAAATACTCCATCCATGCAGACAAAATAACGATTTAAAAGCTAGGTTGCTGTCTCAGGTGCTCTCCTACTGAAGCCTGAGACCCCTTTGCACTCCCATAAATGTAGCGGTGGATCTTCCTTCAGGTTTTAGCCTTGCAGCTGAAAAACAGGAATAGAAAAAAAGATGATTTTAGAGGGATCAAGCAGAAGGGATGTTGCATGCTCTGTCCATATGCAAATTCTTCACAAATAACTCACAGGCTGGTTCCATTGAAGCCAATGGGATTACTTTTAAGGCCATGCTTCCTTTTGTTTTGGGGGGTAAAAAGCAAGAAACCCAAGGCAATACTTTCACCTGACTCATGAACTTTTTTCAACTCTGTGGCTTTGTGTGGCTGCAAGCATGGCAAACCAGAACAAATGGTTATTTGTGGCAAATGTTTTAGCAGGATGGGATAGATCAGTGGTTCTCAACCTTTCTAATGGCGTGACCCCTAAATACAGTTCCTCATGTTGTGGTGACCCCCAACCATATTTTTGTTGCTACTTCATAACTGTACTGTTAAGAATTGTAATGTAAATATCTGAGATGCAGGATGTATTTCCATTGTTACAAATATAAAGCATAGTGATTAATGGTAAAAACTATATGTTTGGGGGAGTATGAACAATGGATGAAGGGATTTGAAGTACCTTCACCCGATTCAGCTCTGACTTCCATAGCCCAATGAGACCCCCCACAAATTACAGCCAGGCTCTTTCTCTCCTCTCATTCCTTTCCTTCCCTGTCTCTCTCTCTTACGCTCACACTTCCAGTCTCCCTACTCTTTTTCTTAGCCTTCCTCTCTCTCTTACACACACTCTTCAAGTAGCTTCTGCAAAGGCCTCGGTATCTGTTTGGCACGCTGTTGAGGGTGCATGGGACCTGGAGGAGAAGGCGTGGCCTAATGAGACCATGTCGCGACCCCTCCAGAATTTCGAAACGACCCCTCCGGGCGCTGCGACCCCCAGGTTGAGAACCGCTGGGATAGATCAAAAGGCATGCTGCTTGTTCAGTGAATTGGCAGTCTGCGTGATAAAATGTTGCCCAAGTGTAGTTTTCTTTTTACAGTGGCCCATTCCAAGCCAATCTCCATCATGCTACATTTCAATAGCCATTAATGTGTGAGTCACGTGGGATGTTTTGCAAAGTGTGTGTTAGTCTCTTTATAACTGTTTGCTTATATGCTGTTTAGCTCCTCCTCTGCTGTTCCTCGAAAACTGGTATTTGACTTAGGCAGATCTTCGCTCTCTTCCTCTGTAAAGATGACAACAAAGTAACTAGTAAACTTATTTCCTCTTATCAACATATTGGAGTTGCCCGATCATTTGGGTTTTTTTTTTCCTTTTCGCTTTCTATTCTGTGACTATTGCATAACTATTTGAATATACCACCTTCTCCATATTTTATAGTCCTCTGTTACCACTATTCATACCTTTTTCTGTCAGCACCACCTTCCAGCAGCATGACTCTCCAAAACTATTATACTGTGCTATCACACAAAGCTTTGTGATTGTAGTAACTTTCTGTTGCCCTATTAGCATTTTGCTTTCATCTGAACTGCTCGGCAGCCAAATGTTAACATTATTCTGCTGCTTTTATGCATGAACTTCAACATAAACTTTTTAAAAGTGAAGTTATTTCGACATAATTAGTGCTTGTGCATTGAGAACTACGACTGAAATTGTAGGTAGCATAGCACCAGAATCTGTGATGGTATCTACACATTCTTAAATTTAGTTTCTTCTCGTGTTCTAATATTCTATTTTTCAATGCATTTATGGTATCCTTGCAGATGGCCAATTCTCTCACACCAGAAGCGACTTGCAGTTTCTCAAGTCGCTCCTGACACGACAAAAAAAAAGGTGTCTAAAGGTTTACAGCAGAAGTAGCTGGCTGGATTTAGGAATGAGGAAAATGTTGGTCTTTCCTCAACTTTAACGGTAATTTCCAGGGTTTCAGCAATCCAGTCCAGTATGTGAGATTTAGCTGCAGTAATGTTCAAAGCAATCTATTCTCTTATAATTAAAAATGATCTTATTGAAATATTATACCTAGCATTAAATGCCATTTGACCATAAGATAAATGGAATCTTGAGAATCCAGAAACTTTGATTTATGACAAGACTATCCACTTTACTTTACATACATACATGCATGCATACATGTACATATACCCATGGAGAGAGAAATAGAGAAGGGGTATGAAATGAGTTAAAAAAGCAGGAAGAGGGGGAAAAGGGGGGGAAGGAAAGTAAAAAGAAAGAAAAAAAGTCGAGAAAAATATATAAAATTGGATTATATTTAAAAAGGGGGGGGGGGGGAAGAAAAACGAAAAGAAATCTCTATAATAATGAACAATGATTTTAGGATGACGACTGACCACTGTAATTATGACTGTACTTCGCTATTTTAATGTTTTAGTGTAATTTGGATTATGATGTTTTAATGATTGTTTGTAATATTGTTGTTGGAAACCGGCCTGAGTCCCTCGATGGAAGTGAGAAGACCGGTATACAAAACTGCTAAATAAATAATAAATAAATATAAAGACTTCCTTTTTTCTCTATAGTGGGATGAGTGATGATGTAGGTATTTTAGCTTTTTGTTAGGACTGCATACTCCTGGGCTTTCTCTTTAATCCTCTGAATAGTATGAATGACAATGGGATATTTATCTCTGATCCCATGTCAAACCCACTTGGAGGAATAAAGATCTATAAATAAACCTTCTTTTCAAGATGTGGCGAAAGAATGTTATCCAAATGTCTATTGTAGAAGCAATTTTTGCTTAGGTGTTCTTTCTAAATACACACATGTAGAAGGAGATAGTCTGCTAATAAATCTAAGTTTCTGGATTCTGTTTCCACACACACACAATCACAATTTAAACTATCCATATATACATACTTCCGATGACATATGAATGTGTTTTCTCTGTACTTTTCATAAATAGTTGTCTCACTTTATTCCAAATTGAAAATGTATATATGCAAAACTATATTATATATTTCTGCATATCACAAATAATCTCAGTGACTTCAGGAGTAATACTTACCAAAAAGTGATGTTTTGGATTATATATATAGTTATTTGAAACTATTAATGGAAACCTTTGAATATATTGTAACTCCCCTTTACATGTTCTAGTTAAATTGACTTTCTTGAGCACCAGCCTTTATTACAAGATGTACTTGTCCTACAGTTTTATTTCATTGAGTGAATACATATTTTAGATGTAACTATTTGGTTTAGACATTATTTAGTGACAGTGATTACTCTTTCAGTAACTGTTCCAGAGCAAAGACTTTCTATGGCTTTTGGCTTTTGTGGCTGATACATATGCACACATGCATGCATGTGCACGTGCATACAAGCATACACAATATATGCATATGAACACTGGAAAGGAGCATAGTAATCCTATCTTTCAAATATTTTTCTAGTGGTAGTAATACACCAAAACAGCCAGTGGTTCGTTTCAAACGGAATAAACATCACAAAGGCTCAATTTATTGTGTGGCATGGAGTCCCTGTGGACAGTTGCTGGCTACTGGTTCCAATGACAAATATGTTAAAGTGCTGCCTTTCAATGCCGAAACCTGTAATGCAACAGGTAAGTATAATTGATAGTTGTTTCAGCATATGTAACTCTTTAAAAAAACAAACCCTGAACTGAAAGACCATGTAGTTGTACTTATGTAAGAGTAGAAGCCTTAAATGTTGAATATCTTCTACATTTACCACAGTCATAGTAATAGTGTCATGCTACTTCTGTTACTTATATAGATACTAATCAATGTATATGGCACTTTAGACAGATCTTTTTTTAATATTAATATGACTCTGATAGTATAAAATAGTATGATATACCATAATCGTTTGACAGATAAATGCTAGAAAACAAAATACAGCCAATGGCACAGATACCCTGTGCAATTCTGTTCTGTGCTGATTCTCCACCATCACATTTCTTAAAATTTAGAGGGTAGCAGTGGGGAAGGAAAGTAAGTTTTTGGAAGTATGGTTGTTATGGACTGAAAGTAATCAAAAGTTCCTAATAATCCCTCACATGCTGCCCTGAAATGTTAAGTCTGGTGATACTGTAAGTTTTATGTGTCAGTGTATTAATACTAGTAAAGTTTGTACAAAGTTTGCATAAAATTAATCCCTGAAAGCAGCAGATGGAATTGTAGTTTGCCATGGATAGTAGTTTGTGTGATTAAGATGAACATTGTGGTTATATAACAATATTAGATGCCTTACATATATTGTCAAATATAATGAAGTTGAAGCGTTCAGACTATTTCTCCCTGGGAGGAATGTATATGCATATCTATCTACGTGAGTGCTTATAATAAATAAAAGAGTTCTGAAATATCCTGCAATTCTAAGATATGGAAATACTTAATTGAAGTGTTGATGGTGATATTTATCCTGATTCCATCCTCATAAATTTAGTTACTTATTAAGACTTCAAAGTTAGCAGGTGAAAGATATGTGTGGTGATGTGTGAATTTTAATCTACAGTTATGTATAATTATAGATCAGTGTTTAAACTAGCATAACTGGGGGAGGGGGGGGTAGCCAGCTTAGCTCACTCTGAGCTGGGTTGCCATGGAAAAGGGACAGAGCCAACTGCCACTTGGCAGGGCAGCCATTTTTAAAACAGTCTGTAGCCAGCGAACTACAGGGAAGGCTGGTTCTGTTATGTGTTGAGAATCACTAAGGTAGTCTGTAGTCTAAGAACTACAGGGAAATGCTGATTCTATTTGTTGAGAATCAGGAAGGTTTTGTCCTTTAGCCTGTGTGGTTTAGATAGGTCGAGTTGACTTATTTAGATTAGTGGTTAGTGTATGAGTAAAAAGGGGAAGAGAACCCTAATAAGAATTTTTACTGCAACAGAAATAACATAAGGAAAGAATAAGCTTGTACCTGGAGTAATCTGTCAAAGAAAGAAACACATTTTGAAGGAAAATAAGTTCAAAACCTGTTTAGTGAAAGGAATAGTCCTCTTAAGAGTTGTTTTGTGAAATGTAGTAAATTTAACCTCTGAAGAAATGTGCCTCTAAGAGTTAAGAAACATTGAAACCATCAAGCTTCTTCTATACTTCAATATACTTGTTACAGTTTCTTCTAAAGTCAAGTCTCTGTTACAAATACTTTCAAGTTAAGCCACGCTACACATTGAAGAAAGACCAATTCAATGTTACAAGCTATTAGTTGTGTTATCAATTTAGTAAGAACCTTACAAAGTGGTGGCATCCTTACTTATGTTTCCCCACTTCCACCTCTTACATTGAAGCACTGAGAGTTCTTGCCACTGATTCTGGATTCTGTCTGAATAAAAGTTACCCAGACAGAATCCAGAATCAGTGGCCAGAACTCTCAGTCCTTCAATGTAAGAGGTGGAAGTGGGGAAACATATCTTTCACCTGATAACTTTGAAGTCGGTTACTTCTCTGAAATCTGTTTGTAAGATCTAGATTATTTTCATATAGTGCCATATGAACTGTGTATTAATTACGGCATTGCCCCATACTAAGCACATTATGATTCATTTTGTTCTTCATTTACATTCCTTTAGGACCAGATTTAGAATTCAGCATGCATGATGGAACTATTAGGGATCTAGCTTTTATGGAAGGTCCAGAAAGTGGTGGGGCCATCTTAATAAGTGCTGGAGCTGGGGACTGTAATATTTATACCACAGACTGCCAGCGAGGACAAGGCCTTCACGCTTTGAGTGGCCATACAGGTATGTGACTGGTTCGGCTTTGGAAGCTATTGTCTGAATAATCAGCTTGACAAAATATTGCACTATCAGTATGTATATTGCTGAATGAACTATTCTAATAGAATTTAACAGATACAAGTTATACACCTCAATGTGTAAATTCATCAAAGTCCAATACAATTATCTATATTGTGTGTAGAATTTACCCATGTTTTTATTAGCATGTTGCTGGCAAAAGTGCATTGCTGGCTATTTCATGAAAATGTTATAGTTACCTTTTGAAATAATAATTAATGTATGTAAAATGTTTCTTTGCAGGTCATATTTTAGCACTTTATACCTGGAGTGGGTGGATGATAGCATCTGGATCCCAAGACAAGACAGTGAGATTCTGGGATCTCAGAGTACCTAGTTGTGTTCGGGTTGTTGGAACCACATTTCATGGAACTGGTAAGATTAGAGAAAAATCCCATGCCATGTTTGATTCATGTAATTGTTACTTTAAAAAATAGAGGAGATCACATTATGTGGAGATGAATGGCCTCTTTATTGTTCAAAGGCTAGTAACTCTTCTGTTACAGCAGTGGTGTCAAACTTGTGGCTCTCCTGCTGTTTTGGACTTCGGTTCCCAGAATTCCTGACCACTGGACAAGCTGGCTAGGGCTTCTGGGAGCTGAAGGCCCAAACACCTGGGGAACCACAAGTTTGACACCTATGTGTTACTGCATGTGGCACTTACTCACCTGACTAAATGCCAGTGTGCAAAAAAAAGTTATTAAAATCTGTTTAATGACTGCAAATATGATATGTTTTTTTTTTTAAAAAAGGCTATAGGCCTGACTACTCTGGTTAAAAGCACTGAATTTTCCATTGTTTCAAATTGTACCTATATATTCCTCCTCCTACCTCCAGGTATTTCTTGCAATATCTCTATTTTCTCTATCAAAGTGGCATTTTACTCCCAGGACTTCAGATCCACAAAAATGTTTCTTTTTCTCACTTCACCCTTCTTTCTTCTCTTAAAGCAGTGGTTCTCAACCTGTGAATCCCCAGGTGTTTTGGCCTACAGCTCCCAGAAATCCCAGCCAGTTTACCAGCTTTTAGTATTTCTTGGATTTGAAGGCCAAAACATCTGGTTGAGAATCACTATTTTAAAGGGTTGTGCTTGGTTTGTCTGTGAAGAAGAAGAAGAATTTTATTTTTCTACCCCGCCTCCATCTCCCCAAGGGAGGACTCGGGGCGTCTTACATGGGGCCAAGCCCAAGCAACATACAGATTAAAAGCAAAGACAACAGCAAATTTCAAATTAAAGTAGCACAAACAGCATAACAGTAATAGACAAGTAACAAGCAACAGCAAACCAATTTTGGAGGGGGAAGAAAGGGCCAACATACAAATTGATTAAAGGGTAAATCAATGTTTCTCAACCTGGGGGTCGGGACCACTGAGGGGGTCATGAGGGGGTGTCAAAGGGGTCGCCAAAGACCATCAGAAAACACAGTGTTTGCTGTGGATTCTGTGTGGGAAGTTTGACCTAATTCTATTGTTGGCCGAGTTCAGAATGCTCTTTGATTGCAGGTGAACTATAAATCCCAGCAACTACAACTCCCAAATGTCAAGGTCTATTTTCCCCCAGACTCCACCAGTGTACACATTTGGGCATATTGTGTATTTGTGCCAAGTTTGGTCCAGACCCATCATTGTGTGAATCCACAGTGCTTCTCTGGATAAAGGTGAACTACAACTCCCAATCTCAAGGTCAATGCCCACCAAACCCTTCTAGTGTTTTTTGGTGGTCATGGTAATTCTGTGTGCCAAGTTTGGTTCAAATCCATTGCTGGTGGAGTTCAAAATGCTCTTTGTTTATAAGAGAACTATAAATCCCAGCAACTACAACTCCCAAATTACAAAATCAATCCTCTCCCAACCTCACTAGCATCCACATTTGGGCGTATTGGGTATTTGTGCTCAATTTGGTTCAGTGAATGAAAATACATCCTGCATATTGGATATTTATGGCTTATAACAGTAGTAAAATGACAGATATCAAGTAGCAACGAAAACAATATTATGGTTGGGGGTCACCATAACATGAGGAACTGTATTAATGGGTCATGCCATTAGGAAGGTTGAGAACCACTGGGGTAAATAGTTCAATAAGGTGGATAGGAACATAAATGGCACAGGAGATATCAGGAAAACAGAGCAATTAAACAGGATCAGAATCATGATAATCTCAGTTTAACTTACATATATGAATAATGATGTAATATAGGAATTCAGATTAAATGGTGAAAACTGATCACGGTACAATCGTTTGTCATAGGGGTCATCAATTGAAGGCACAATGAAACATCCATGTCTTTAGTTCCTTACGGAATGTGGCTATGGAGGGTTCCTGCCTAATCTCCCTGGGGAGGGAATTCCACCACTGAGAACACCCTCTCCCTCGTCCCCACCAATCACACCTAAGACAGGGGCGGGAGCGAGAGAAGGGCTTCCCCGCAAGATCTTAAGGACCATGTGGGCTCGTAGGGGAGGAGGCGGTCGCACAGATAGGCAGGTCCTGAACTGTTTAGAGCAGTGGTTCTCAACCTGTAGGTCCCCTGGTGTTTTGTCCTACAACTCCCAGAAATCCCAGCCAGTTTACCAGCTGTTAGGATTTCTGGAAGTTGAAGGCCAAAAACATCCGGGGACCCCAGGTTGAGAACCACTGGTTTAGAGCTTTATAGGTGATAACTTGCACTTTAAATTGGGACCGGAAACTTATCGGCAGCCAGTGGAGCTGTTTAAACAGGGGGGTTGACTGCTCCCTGTTACTTGCTCCAATTAACAATCTGGCCACTGACCTTTGCACCAGCTGTAGTTTCCGAACCGTCTTCAAGGGAAGCCCTATGTAGAGTGTATTACAGTAGTCTAATCTTGAGGTAACTAAGGCATGTTTTCCCTGATCCACCCCCATCCCCCCGGTCTTTCTCTTCCACCTTCCTCTGGTCCACAAGTCGCATCCAGGTTTATGACTAAAGCAGCAGTGGGAAAAGCCTGACCCCACTACAAACATCACTGAAAACCTCTTCATGAGAGGGCCTACCTCAGGAGCTGAAAGTGAGACAACAGAAAAAGCCACTAGTAAACTTTCATTAGTGAAAATACAAGGAGCTGGTTCACTTTATCTCTCATTATACCTGAAACTTTTTGCAAATATTCTGGGATAAACCAAATGCTGTATGGGTCTCAACAAAACAAAAACTTATTTTATTTATTTATTTATTTATTTATTTATTTATTACTTGCACTTATTTACCGCCACTCTCAGCCCAGGGGGCGACTCGTGGCGGTGAACAACAACATAGAAAAGACAATTTACAGTAATCAGAACAATACATAACATGCTACTACTACTTGACATATACTTATACTAAAAATCCGCTTCGTCATATCATGGGTCATAGTCAGTCTCATAGTCGTGGTCCATTCCGGTCATCATTGCCAAGATATAGCACTCAGTTAAAGGCCAACTCGAAGAGCCATGTTTTCAGGCTCTTACGAAAGGCCATAAGGGAGGGCGCCTGTCTAACTTCAGCAGGGAGGGCGTTCCACAGCCGGGGGGCCACCACCGAGAAGGCCCGCTCTCTCGTCCCCGCCAGGCGTGCCTGTGAGGCAGACGGGATCGAGAGAAGGGCCTCCCCGGATGATCTCAAGGTCCTTGTGGGCTCGTAGGCCAAGATGCGGTCTGCAAGGTATTTTGGGCCGGAACCGTTTAGGGCTTTGTAGGATAGTACCAGCACCTTAAATTGGGCCCGGTAGCAAATCGGCAGCCAGTGGAGCTGGGACAGCAGGGGCGTTGTGTGCTCCCTACGCCCTGCTCCTGTTAACAACATGGCTGCCGCGCGCTGGACTAGCTGGAGCTTCCGGGCCGTTTTCAAGGGCAGCCCCACGTAGAGAGCGTTGCAGTAGTCGAGGCGGGATGTGACCAAAGCGTGTACCACCGTGGCCAAGTCAGACTTCCCAAGATACGGGCGCAGCTGGCGCACGAGCCTGAGCTGTGCAAATGCTCCCCTGGTCACCGCTGAAACCTGGGGATCCAGGCTCAGCGACGAGTCCAGGGTCACACCCAAGCTGCGAACCTGAGCCTTCAAGGGGAGTGCGACCCCGTCCAGCACAGGCTGTAACCCTATACCCTGTTCGGCCTTGCGACTGACCAGGAGTACCTCTGTCTTGTCTGGATTTAATTTCAGTTTGTTCGCCCTCATCCAGACCATTACAGCGGCCAGGCACCGGTTCAGGACTTCGACGGCCTCCTTAGTAGCAGGTGGGAAGGAGTGACAGAGTTGGACATCATCTGCGTACAGATGACACCGCACCCCGAAACTCCGGATGATCTCACCCAGCGGCTTCATGTAGATGTTAAACAGCATGGGGGACAGGATGGAGCCCTGAGGAACCCCACAGGTCAAAGGCTGTGGTGTTGAACAGGAGTCCCCCAATAACACCTTCTGGGTACGGCCCTCCAGAAATGACCGGAGCCACTGCAAAGCAGTGCCCCCGAGACCCATCTCTGCAAGGCGCCCCAGAAGAATACCGTGGTCGACGGTATCGAAGGCCGCTGAGAGGTCCAGGAGCACCAACAGGGACACACTCCCCCTGTCTAGCTCCCGGCGCAGATCATCCACTAAGGCGACCAAGACCGTCTCGGTACCATGTCCCGGTCTGAAACCAGACTGTGCCGGATCCAGATAATCCGTGTCTCTCAAGAATACCTGGAGTTGTGAGGCCACCACGCTTTCCATGACTTTGCCCAAGTAGGGAAGATTGGAAACAGGCCGAAAGTTTTCGAATTTGGTGGGGTCCAGTGATGGCTTCTTCAACAGCGGCTTTATAATAGCCTGTTTTAGGCTCGCTGGAATCTTGCCTTCCCGAAGGGAGGCATTCACCACCACCGTTACCCACTCGGCCAATCCCCCTCTGGCCTCCTTCAGAAGCCAGGATGGGCAGGGGTCTAGGATGGACGTGGTGGGCCTCATTCCTCCAAGTATCTTGTCCACATCCTCGGGCTTCACAAACTGAAAAGAATCCAACAAAATAGGACAAGCAGGTGCTTGTGTCACATCCACAGAGACTGCACTTAATGTGGCGTCCAGCTCAGAGCGGATCAAGGCGACTTTGTCTGCAAAGAACCGAGCAAATGCTTCACAGCGCGTGACCGAATTGTCAGGGATCCCACCTGAGGTAGGGGGAGTTAAAAGACCTCTGACAATCCGAAACAGCTCCGCCGGACGGTTCTTTGCAGACGCAATAGTAGCCGCAAAGAAAGTTTTCTTTGCGGCTTTTATTGCCACGGCATATGCCCTTAGAAAGGACACAAACCGTGTTCGATTTGGCTCGCTTGGGTCCGAGCGCCACACGCTCTCTAGTACCCTCTTCCTTCGCTTCATCGCTGCCAGCTCCTCAGTGAACCAAGGGGCTGGTTTAGCTCGGTTACTCGAGAGGGGACGTTCCGGAGCGATCCTGTCAATTGCCCTGGTCATCTCCCCATTCCAGAGAGCGACCAAGGCCTCGACATGGTCACCTACCGAGGTGGCAGGAAAATCCCCAAGAGCCGTCAGGAATCCATTCGGATCCATAAGCCTCCTGGGGCGGACCTTCTTAATGGGTCCTCCACCTCTGCAGAGGTTAGGGGGCGCAGTGAGCCTAAATCTGATCAAGAAGTGGTCGGTCCATGGCAACGGAGAGATAGACAGCTCCTCCACACCGCCACCCTGCTCCCATCCCTGGCAGAAGACCAAGTCCAATGTGTGTCCAGCACAGTGGGTGGGGCCAGTTATCCGTTGGGACAGCCCCATGGTTGCCATGGCGGACATGAAGTCCTGAGCCGCTCCTGTGAGGGTTGCCTCGGCATGGATGTTGAAGTCCCCCAGCACAAGGAGCTGTTGGGACTCCACCGCCAGGCTCGAGACCACCCCCGCTAGCTCAGGTAGGGAGACTGTAGTGAAGCGAGGTGGACGGTACACTAGCAGAATCCCTATTCTGTCCCGGTCACCCACCCTCAGGTGGACGCATTCAAAATTTGTGGTCTGCGGGATGGGGCTCCTGGTCAGATGGATGGAATCTCTATAGACCACTGCGACCCCGCCTCCCCGTCCTCCGGCTCTTGGTTGGTGTTGCACGGAGAAACCTGGAGGGCAAAGCTGGAAAACTAACTTGGAAAGAATAGTAGTGAAACCTGGTATTTTTAATCAGTGCAGATGTGTCTGAACTTCCTTGAAACATTAACTGGTCTTTGCTACTGGTGGAAAGCTTTTACTGTGCACAAATCAGTGTATTAGCAATGTCTGTTCTAAATATGAAATAGATATGAAATACTCTTTTTTAAATTATAAATTCTCTCTCACACACATACATAGAGTCTGTCCTGGCCTTTTTCTGCATTTTAGAAGAGTAGTGTAAATTATTCATTCTGAAACATAGCGATAATATGTACAGGATTGTGTTTTGATTTTAACAGATAGAGGGTTTTCTTCTTTTGCAGGGAGTGCTGTGGCTTCAGTAGCTGTAGATCCTAGTGGCCGCCTTCTAGCAACAGGCCAGGAGGATTCCAGTTGTATGCTCTACGATATCCGTGGTGGGCGGATGGTCCAGAGTTATCATCCTCATTCCAGTGATGTCCGTTCTGTTCGCTTCTCCCCTGGGGCTCATTATCTCCTCACTGGATCTTATGATATGAAAATAAAAGTGACAGACCTTCAAGGTAATTGAACTGCTGAATAAGCAATGAATAGGTCTTTTCTTCTTCTTTTTCTGATCTACTTCATAGAATACCGAAAACTTGGGAAATAAACAGTATGAGTCAATAGTGCACATATTCTTCTGTTAACTTTAAATAGTGGTAAATGTACCAAACAGCTACTAATCAGCAGCAGTGTGGGTGTGGTAGTGGTGATTGACATTGGTGGAGGATCTCTTAGATACAACAGCATTGGCACCATAGCTAATATCATTGCACAGAGGGAGGCATGGTAAACCCCTTTTTGAATGTCTTTGACCATGAAAACTCTGTGATGATATAGTCCAAAATAAAATTGGAGACAATGCCAAAAAACGAAGCTCGCAATTCAAACGGTACTCAATGAGCTACTTGGATATAGCAGGGGATAGCTGTGAGTTGAACTGTCGCTAATGTGCTGGACTCAATCTAAAAAGATGTTCAGCTATGGATTTGTTCAGAGGGGAAAGGAAAGACCTAAACTGCACAACACATAGGATTGAGGGACACGATAAGCACAAATCAGAAAAGGCTAGACATAGTAAAACAAATAACAGAACATACAGGTTGCAGCAGCATAACTTCCTTTTTTCAAAACTTAATATAGGAAAATGTAGGAAATATAGGAAAATAATCCCAAGCCGCTGCTTAGCCAAAGTATAACGAAGACACCTCCACTGCAGACTAGCTCACCAAAATATAGAGCTCACAAAAGGTAGAGGGAATATAGTTGCTGAACCAACTGTCTATTAAAGGGTTAGGAACTGGGAACCACCAGAACAGAGAAACTTAGATTGATTCTTCAAAAGACTTCCGCTGCCACCATATTAATAATAAACAGGCTGAGGTATTACTGTGACGCTGTTCAGTAACACACTCTGTGTCAATATAGTTTTCTTAGAGGCTGCTGAAAGCTGACTTGAATAATGCTTTGGCCACAAAGGTATTCACACTGAGGCTGGTATAAGTTGATAAAAATAACAAGAACATTTATTGAACAGGCTTGAAACATTCAGGTTCAAATGATTAATGGTTTCAGTAAAATATTGGTACAAAAAGCTTGTGGTTATGTTTAAGTAAAGATCTTTAAAAGTCCTGGGTTACAAGTCTTAAAAGTTACAACACAGAAAATTACTTCAGGAAATGAATCTCTGAAAGTAATTCTCAAAAATCCCCCTTAGGAATCTAGCGAAAAACCCTGAACTAGCCTTCCTTAGGAAATGAACAGACCACTAACGGGGTTCTGTTCCACACAGTATTGTAGCTATATTTTCTATAGCTATTCCAAATACTACACAAAAGACTGACCCAAACTTCTTCTTCAAAAACCCAAGCTGCTCTTGCTAACACCCAAACTCCCAACTTGCAAACTGGGAACTCAAACCTCAGTTTTAAAGTCACTTTTTTCCTTTAGATCACTTAGGCTCCACCCCCATCTTCCTAACCAATCCTAGCCTGCTAAGGTAAGGGATTCATTACATTGTTCAATGAATCTCAACCAATTCAGCATAATTTGTGGCAGCCACAAAAATGAGGTTTCTGAAGTATAGCAACTACTTTCAATATAAGTACAACATAATTAAACAGAAATAACACTTTCAAACCAGGAACAGAAAAAAAAATCTAATTTTGTTACATAATGTAATTGTGATAACCATATCTTAAGATGCAGTCTATCCAATTCCGTTTTCTGAATCAGCACTCTAAATAAACCCAGGAACAAAAATAAAATAAAATCAAGAGACCAAGAAAAAATGTGTTTTGGTTGTGCTATATTCTTATTTATTCCCATTTCTTTTTTCATAGGTGACCTTACGAAGCAGCTTCCCACTATGGTGGTAGGGGAGCATAAAGACAAAGTGATTCAGTGCAGATGGCACACACAAGATCTTTCCTTTTTGTCATCTTCTGCAGACCGAACTGTAAGACTTTGGACTTATAATGGATAAAGGAGTGTGTTGGAGTAAACAGTACAGATAAAGCACAGGCACATAGGATGACTGGAAGGTTCAACTACGCATTGCAAAAAGAGCAGCATTTGACCATGAAAGTGTCTCATGCAGAAGAGATGCTTTCCACAGATACCTTATTGCTCGGAGGTGTTGGTGTGTTCTAGTATTATTTTTCAATGCTTTCCACTTGATCTCATGCTGCTATGACCTATTGTAGTCTTGTTGCTGAAGTCTGTCGAAAGAGCTCTTGCAATGTCAGTGTGCACTCAAAAAGTAAGACGAATTATGTGTTTACAGTTTAGTGTTGATTGCATTCCTTGGTCTTTGCCTCAATGAGTTTTTTCCCCCTACAGAAGTGTGAACCACTGTTCTGTCAAGTTCACATGAAATATCTTCATTAGGTCCACAAAAAATTAGTTATGCCATGTTCAACACGGTTGCTTACATTCTGTCGAATCTGCTTTGCATCAAAATTTCATGCTTTGATTTTTAGTACCTGTAATTATGGCCTCTAAAAGTGGTTTGGTAGTGGCTGGCTCTTAATCACAATCTGATATATATATATATGCTGGTTTTCAACTTGGACTGGTTATTACTGGATTATGGTCTACACTTAAGCTATTGGTGGAGAAAGAGCATTGGTGTGCTGCAGAGACGTTAACACTTTTGAATGCAACAAAATACCTCTGTGTAATGTACTGTAGGAGAGCAAATTCACAGTTGGGGTGTGGTTGATACAACAGTTTTAATAAGTTTGGTCATAAGCCCACAAACCTCTATGCACATGTGTCGGAAGACTGTGTATGCAGTCTGTTGGACGGCAGGAATTCCTCTGAAGCTCCCACCAGAGCCAGTTTGCCTTGCTGAAGATTTTAATGTTTTTCAAACTGAAAAGTAAATTTTTCTTCAGCAATGCAAATTATTGAGGATTTCACAGCAAAGGACCTTCTGGTTGCATGTGCTGTTTTCCTCTATGTGTGCATATAGAATGCCATAAGAACACTAAAGGCAAAAGCATGGCTTGAAATGCTATGTCTGCATGATACTATAAAATTAAATGATTTCCCAGTTCATAAGCTTATTTGGAATTTTTTTAAAAAAAAACAACCTTGCACTGTCTATATAATACAGAGTTGCAATTTTATTTCTAAAAATCTTTAGAGTATTATGTTTATGTATTGTTTTATATTTTCATATTGTACAGTTATATTACTTTTAAATTAAATTCTTAAATATTTAGTTTATTTATTTGAATACACTTAAGTTTGGTTCTAATTAATGAATTCTGTGCACTATAGCAAGACCTTTTTAATTATCATACAAAGTTGAGGTTACTATTGAAGTGTATATGTGCTTTCAACTCAATAAAGACTGACACCTGAAAGTTAAATGACAAAATTGTGGAATGTATATATATATTTCTAAAAATAGTATGTGACTCTACATTGTACCGACTCACTTCAATAATGCTGTTTAAAAGCAAAGTATGGGACAACATTTTAAATAATTACATATGTAACAATATTTGAAAAATGGGTTCTTGTTTTGAACGTGTTATTTTCTGTGAAGTGCTTACTTTGAAAATAGTTGTTATATTCCAGAAACTTCATTTTTGTGGCTTTCACAAACAGAGTTGAATTGGTTGAGACTTTATGAGATATTCATTGAAAAAACTATAGCAAAATGTGCTGCAGGATGTCCCACAAAAACAAAGCTTTTGCAATTTAATAAACATTTCCCATGTTTTTATGACAGAACCAATTAAGAAATGACATCTATAACCCAGGAAAAAAAATGTGTTACTCTTAAACTTGATCACTAATTTATCCGTCACTCTGTGAATTTATATAAAAGTCTTCATGTCCATTATTTTAATTAGTCTCATCTTTTGATATTCCCCTCTTCATATCGCATTTGCCAGTCTTTGTTCAAATATTAGCAAAATACTATAAGATACTGAAAATCTATATAAATAAAAATGTAATGTTCGTTTGTGGGATTCACATAATTCAAAAACCACTGGATGAATTTGGACACAAGACACCTAACAACCCAATGTATGTCCTTCACTCAAAAAAAAAAATGATTTTGTCATTTGGGAGTTGTAGTTGCTGGGAGTTATAGTTCACCTACAATCAAGGAGCAGTCTGAACCCCACCAACAATGGAATTGAACCAAACTTGGCACACAGGACTCCCATGATCAATAGAAAACACTGGAAGGGATTGGTGGGTATTGTCCTTGAGTTTGGGAGTTGTAGTTCACCTACATCCAGAGAGCATTGTGGACTCAAACAATGATGGATCTGGACCAAACTTGGCACAAATATTCCATATGTCCAAATATGCACGCAGATGGAGTTTGGGGGAAATAGACCTTGACATTTGGGAGTTGTCGTTACTGAGATTTATAGTTCACCTACAATCAAAGAGCATTCTGAACCCCATCAATGACAGAATTGGGGCAAACTTTCCACACAGAACCCCCATAACCAACAGAAAATACTTAAGGCCATCCAGTCCAACTCCCTTCACCAGGACAAGAAAACCAAACAAGGCCTTCCTGACAAAGAGCCATCCAGCCATAGATATAGATAGATACGATTCACACACATACACATACATATAGTATCATAGATTTGAAAGGGACCCCTAAAGAAGGACAATTATATGTGGACTCAAACTATGATGGATCTGGACCAAACTGTACACGAAGACTCAATATGCCCAAATGTGAACACTGGTGGGGTTTGGGGAAAATAGAATCTTGACATTTGGGAGTTGTAGTTGCTGGGATTTATAGTTCACCTACAATCACAGAGCATTCTGAAGCCCACCAACAATAGAATTGGACAAAACTTCCCACACAGAACCCCCATGTGGGCGACAGCAATGCATGGCAGGGGACAGCTAGTTAATAGATTTAAAACCTTCCTCAACATAAACCTTGAGGGGAGACCGCTCCTCCTGCCCCCGCAGGTCTGCTACGAGCTTTGCTTACAAGTGGTCCTCCAGTCCGACCACTTGTGGGGTTTCAGGACCCCTTCCCTCTGTAGGGGTACACAGGTTCCTTTCACTTGGCTCGCGGAGCCTCAGAAACCTGCGTCCGCCGCCATTCCGCCTCTACCGGAAGCTTTCAATGCTTCTTTCCAGTAACCCAGGTATGGGCAGACCCAGGATCGGGAGCCAGATTTAGCCTCTTGGGCTCTTTTCTCAGGTCCTCCTCTCACACACCATCCTATCCTTGTTTCCTTCTCTTTCCTGTCAGGTGGTGCAATACCGGCTAAGCAGTGTAATTTCTCCAGTGGTGTAGGGCGCAGACACCCCGTGATAATGCGGCATGTCTCATTCAGAGCCACATCCACTGTTTTAGTGTGGTGAGATGTGTTCCACACTGGGCATGCGTACTCAGCAGCAGAGTAGCATAGCGCAAGAGCAGATGTCTTCACTGTATCTGGTTGTGATCCCCAGGTTGTGCCAGTCAGCTTTCGTATGATATTGTTTCTAGCACCCACTTTTTGCTTGCTGTTCAGGCAGTGCTTCTTGTAGGTCAGAGCACGGTCCAGAGTGACTCCCAGGTATTTGGGTGGGCTGCAATGCTCCAGTGGGATTCCTTCCCAGGTGATCTTCAGAGCTCGGGATGCTTCTCTGGTTTTGAGATGAAAGGCACATGTCTGTGTTTTAGATGGGTTGGGGATCAGCTGGTTTTCCCTGTAATAGGCAGTAAGAGCACCTAGAGCTTCGGAAAGCTTCTGTTCTACCATCACAAAGCTCCCTGCTTGAGCGGTGATGGCACAATCATCAGCAAAGATGAAACTCTCTGTCCCTTCTGGCAGTGGCTGGTCATTTGTGTAGATGTTGAACATGGATGGAGCAAGCACACTCCCCTGAGGCAGGCCGTTCTTCTGTTTCCACCATCTGCTTCTCTGGCCCTGGGACTCAACAAAAAAGCTCCTGTTTTGTAGCAGGTTTCCTATGAGGTGGGTGAGGTGGTAGTCCTTTGTGATATTATACATTTTTCTCAGGAGGAGGCGGTGGTTCACAGTATCATAGGCTGCTGACAGGTCTATGAAGACAGCTCCTGTGATCTCACAGATCTCAGTCAGGCGAAAGTGGGTGCTAGAAACAATATCATATGAAAGCTGACTGGCACAACCTGGGGGTCACAACCAGATACAGTGAAGACATCTTCCCTTGCGCTGTGCTACTCTGCTGCTGAGTATGCATGTCCAGTGTGGAACACATCTCACCACGCTAAAACAATGGATGTAGCTCTTAACGAGACATGCCGCATTATCATGAGTTGTCTGTGCCCTACACCACTGGAGAAATTACACTGTTTAGCTGATATTGTACCACCTGACATCTGCTGGGATGTAGCAGCTAATAGTGAAAGGACCAAGGCAGAGACATCTCCGGCTCATCCCTGTTTGGATATCAACATGCACTTCAACAACTTAAATCAAGAAATAGTTTTCTAAGATCTACAGAGACACTCCCTGGAACACCTCAGCAAGCGAGAGTCCAAAAGTGGCAGGCTCAAACCCAGAACCTACCAAATGAGAGACTCCCCCCTGGGCACACAGAAAACTGGGCGACTTGGAAGGCGCTGAACAGACTGTGCTCTGGCACCACGAGATACAGAGCCAACCTTAAGAAATGGGGCTACAAAGTGGAATCCACGACATGCGAGTGTGGAGAAGAGCAAACTACAGACTACTGCAATGCACCCTGAGCCCTGCCACATGCACAATGGAGGACCTTCTTGCAGCATCACCAGAGGCACTCCAAGTGGCCAGATACTGGTCAAAGGACATTTAATAGAATACCAAATCTGCAAACTTTGTGTTTTGTTTGTTTTTAATGCAATGCAACTGTTTTGGTTCGCTCCCGACACGATAAATAAAGCCTAAGAAATCGCATACCCATTGAACTGCATGATATGCAGACTTTGTGAGGGCGACTGAGGAAAAGGGCTGCTGGAGCAAGCAGCCGGAAGTTGCCACAAAAACTCCCAACCGCGATTCCTGCCCGTCGGTCGTTCTCCACCCGCCTCTTCCGGTGTCGCAATTGACAGCACCAACTCTACTTTTTGCTCCCTCCCCTTATCTTCTCTGCCGTCGCTACTGCGGCTGCGCACATGGCAATGACTCGCTTGCCGCGCGCAGGGGTCTCGGGGGCGTGGCTAAGGAGGCTGCGCGCGGCCGAGTAAATAGATGTGGTTGACTGAGGCGGTTGGAACGTCGCCTTGGAAGGTGAGCGCGAGACGAGGGCGGGAAGGGCGCGCGCACTGGGTCTTCTCAGTCAGGCGATTCTATATCCTCTCTATTCATTATTATTATTATTTCCTGTCACCACAGGCAGCAAACCTTTAGGGGTGGTAATGTGGCAAATGCGGCCTTTCCCACCAGAGGTTCGTAGGAGCCCCCGGTGGCGCAGTGGGTTAAACCCCTGTGCCAGCAGGACTGAAGACCGACAGGTCGCAGGTTCGAATCCGGGAAGAGGTGGATGAGCTCCCTCTATCAGCTCCAGCTCCTCATGCAGGTACATGAGAGAAGCCTCCCACAAGCATGATAAAAACATCAAAATCATCCGGGCGTCCCCTGGGCAACGTCCTTGCAGACGGCCAATTCTCTCACACCAGAAGTGACTTGCAGTTTCTCAAGTCACTCCTGACACGACAAAACAAAAAACCAGAGGTTCGTGTGTGTGTAGGTATGCTTGATACAGGTGCCTCTGTTATTGTGTTATCGAAGGCTTTCATGGCCGGAATCACTAAGTTTTTCGGGCTGAACGGCCATGATCCAGAAGAGAATGTTTCTGGAACATAGCCCGAAAAACTCACAACAACCCAGCCTATGTTATTTATTTTATGTATTTATTTATGACATTTATATGCCGCCCTTCTCACCCCAAAGGGCACTCAGAGCGGCTTGTTGTTGTTGTTCATTCGTTCAGTCGTCTCCGACTCTTCGTGACCTCATGAACCAGCCCATGCCAGAGCTCCCTGTCGGCCGTCACCACCCCCAGCTCCTTCAGAGTCAAGCCAGTCACTTCAATTATTATTATTATTATTATTGTATTGTCGAAGGCTTTCATGGCTGGAATCACTAGGTTCTTGTGGGTTTTTTTGGGCTATAGAGCCATGTTCTAGAGGCATTTCTCCAGACGTTTCGCTTGCATCTATGGCAAGTATCCTCAGAGGTTGTGAGGTCTGTTGGAACTAGGAAAATTGGTTTATATATCTGTGGAATGACCAGGATGGGGCAAAGAACTCTTGTCTGTTGGAGCTAGGTGTGAATGTTTCAACTGATCACCTTGATTAGCATTTGATGGCCTGGCAGTTGTTTGGTGTGGCTTGTCGGTGCCTGGGGCAATCTTTTGTTGAGAGGTGATTAGATGTCCCTGATTGTTTCCTCTCTGTTGTTTTGCTGTTGTAATTTTAGAGTTTTTTTTAATACTGGTAGCCAGATTTTGTTCATTTTCATGGTTTCCTCCTTTCTGTTGAAATTGTCCACATGCTTGTGGATTTCAGTGGCTTCAATCCAGAGAATAAGAGAATGCAAGATGTTTATGGTGATTGTGTGCGTCGTTGGGCGAGTACGTTTAAAGACATTGAGGTGGGAACATCTGACTTGCGTGACAAAGAAAGAGTTGGACGTCCTGTGACAGCAACCTCCGAGTTTCACAAGCAAAAGGTTGACAGATTGATTCAGGACGATTGTCATATCACTTATTATTATTATTATTTACTTTGCTTATATACCGCTGTATCTCAAGCCCGAAGGCGACTCACAGCAGTTCACAAACAGTAAAAACAGTAGAAACAGCAGTGGTTCCATACAACAATTGACTTAATACATTATCCATAAATTACCAATAAGTAATTACAATGCACAATTATTACAAAAAACAACCATACCCAATCTTCTCATCATCCAAGCGTAGTCCAGGTTCGTCGTCCATTGTTCCATTCCTATGTTCCATTACCAGATTGCACTAAATTATGCAGGAGACAAGCTGGAACTGTCCCCTGGCCCCCTTTCTCTTCACTCAGGTCCAGAGCAGCACTTGGTGCTGGGGGGAGGGGTCCCCAGCTGATGACATATGCAGGAGACAAGATGGAGCTGTCCCCTGGCCCCCTCTCTCTTCACTCTATTGTTGTGGCTGCTCTTAAGGGGGCCTCTACACTGTAGAATTGGCGCACTTCAACAGCACTGACTGGCATATCTCATTGGTGTAGTATCATGGGGGTTGTATTGTCATTGAGTTGTATTGTCATTTTATTCTGTGAGCCCTTCCACACAGCCATATAACCCAGAATATCGAGGCAGATGATCCACAATATCTGCTTTGAACTGGGTTATCTGAGTCCACACTGCAATATAATCCAGTTCAACCCAGATAATGTGGGATTTTATACAGCTGTGTGGAAGGGGTCTCAAACAACCCAGTTCAAAGCAGATATTGTGGGATTTTCTGACTGGATAGTCTGGTTTATACGGCTGTGTGGAAGGGCCCTGAGTCCACGCTGCCATATAATCTAGTTCATTGTGGATTTTATACAACTTTGTGGAAGGGGCCTCATCAAACTACAACTCCTATGATTCCATAGCATCCAGCCTTGACAGTTAAAGCATTGTCAAACTATTCTGTAGTGAAGCTCTCAAGTCTCAAATCTGCTCTCTTAATCACTGCCCTAGAAAACTACAAGGCATTTAGGTCTGCTTCCTGAGAGAGATTGGAAATATAGTAATCTATTGTATTATAAAATGCAGCAGTGTTTAAATGTTTCCCTGGTTTTTCTCAGTAACAGAAAAAAGTTTCCTTATGTCAGATAAAATAGTGAAGAGTAGAGACATCACACTGGCAATGAAGATCCGCATAGTTAAAGCAATGCTATTCCCCAGTGTAACCTATGGATGTGAAAGCTGGACCATAAGGAAGGCTGAACAAAGGAAGATAGATGCTTTTGAACTGTGGTGCCGGAGGAAAATTCTGAGAGTGCCTTGGACCGTGAGAAGATCAAACCAGTCCATAACCCAGGAAATAAAGCCCGACTGCTCACTGGAGGGAAGGATAGTAGAGGCAAAGATGAAGTATTTTGGCCACATCATGAGAAGACAGGAAAGCTTAGGGAAGACAATGATGCTGGGGAAAATGGAAGGAAAAAGAAAGAGGCAAGGTGGATGAATGGTATGAAGTGACTGGCTTGACTCTGAAAGAGCTGGCGGTGGTGATGGCTGACAAGGAGCCCTAGCGTGGGCTGGTCCATGAGGTCACAAAAAGTCGGAAATGACTGAACGAATAAACAACAACATGTCAGTTTAGAAGCTGATTCTCATGAGGTAGTTGAAACTGCTTATAAAGCCTTTGCATTTCAGAATAAGAAAAGAAAAAATAGGCAGAGATGTGCAGAGCAAAACTAACAATTAAAGGCAATCCCTGAGTTACAAACATCCGACTTACAAACAACTCATAGTTCAGAACGGGGGTGAAACATTAGGAAGGGAAATTCACTTGTGGAAGAGTTATCATGGGGAAAAGGGGTCTCCACTGAAGCTTTCTCACCAATTCTTGTTACCACAACAAGCCAGTTTTTTTTTTTTCAAAACTCATTTATCACAGGGACAGAAAGTGAGGTAAAATCTAAACAGGTGCACAGACAGCAAAACAAACACCACAGGGGTGGAAACTCTTCCCTATGCTTTCCAAATCTAATATATTCCTGCATATTTCTATTTGGCAGGAGTTACACTTAAAAACTGTACCTGTTCCAAATTACAAACACATTCAGCTTACGGGCAAACCTATCTTGTTCTTAACTTGGGGATAGCCTGTACTCTTCATCTTCTGCAAATGTTTTAGGAAATTATGTCACATCACTGTGAAGGAAATATGAAATTTCATGCTGTAAGAAACCACACCTCATGCCTGCTGGAGACACCACTTAGCAATGCAAAGATAGAGAGAGTGGCTTTCTTGTTTTCATAACACTGTCAGTTAGATACAATATTGTTTTAAGTCAATAATGAAATAATAGCTGATGAATAGGTGTATGTGCTTTCAAGTTACTTGTCAACTTATGGCAACTGCGTTAGTTTCCCAAAGTTTTCATTTACCCAGCCCTCGCTCAGGGTCAACCTAAGTCTGAAACAACTTGAAAGCACACAACAACAACAATCCTATCTTATCAGCCAAAAGCAGGCCCACACTTGCCATTAAAATACTAATAAGTTTATATTTGTTAAAATTGCTCTTCATTTTGATAATTGTATTGTTTTAAAGTGTTTTTTGCACTACATATAAGATATGTGCAATGTGCATAGGAATTCATTCATGTTTTTTTTCAAATTATAATCCAACCCTCCAACAGTTTGAGGAACTGTGACCTGGCCCTCTGTTTAAAAAGGTTGAGGACCCCTGGACTAGATGATGGAACAGGAAAATGTTATCAACAAGGAGACACTATGGATTTATGTTTTATTAATTTTATGGTTTTTATTATATGTTAAAGTTTTTAATTGTATTTATGGTACTGTGGACATTGAATTTTGCCCTGTAAATCACCTTGAGTCACCTGCGGGCTGAGGAAGGCGGTAAACAAATACAGTAAATAAATAAATATCTCATTTGGCTGGAGTTACACTTAAAAACTACCTGTTCCAAATTACAAACACATTCATCTTATGAACAAACCTACAGAAACGATCCTGTTCTTAACTTGGGGAGAGCCAGTAGTCTTTTCATCTTGTGGATATGTTTTAGGAAATTATGTCACATCACTGTGAAGGAAATATGAAATTTCCTGCTGTAAGATAAAACCACACCTCATGTCTGCTGGAGACAACACTTAGCAATACAAAGATAGAGTGGCTTTCTTGTTTTCATAACACTGTTGGTTAGATACAATATTGTTTTAACTCAATAATGAAACAATAGCTGATGAATAGGTGCATTTCGGTTTGCGTTTTCGGTTTTATTTGCTGTAATTTGTTGTTTGGGCTTGGCCTCATCTAAGCCTCCCCGAGTCCCTATCGGAGAGATGGTGGTGGGGTATAAATAAAGATTATTATTATTATTATTATTATTATTATTATTATTATTCTGTGCCTTCAAGTTACTGGTCAACTTATGACAGCTGCGTTAGTTTCCCAAAGTTTTCTTCGGCAAGGAAGACTCACAGGTGGTTTACCATTTCTTTCCTCTGAAATATAGCCAGTAATGTCGAAGGCTTTCATGGTCAGAATAATGTCTGGTTTCTGGGCTGTATGGCCATGTTCTAGCAGGTTTTCTCCTGATATTTAACCTGCATCTGAGGCAGAGGATCCCCTGAAGATGTCACCCATTAAAGTACTAACCAGGGCTCACCCTGTTTAGCTTCTAAAATCAAACAGGATCTGGTGCCATCAGCTTTCATTGCTAGGACTTCACAAGTTAGATATTTGATAAAGGTTAGGGTATTGGGGTCTTTTTTAGTGCTCATACTAAAACATACAGATGGGATGGGGGGTAGAGTGTGTCAGTCAGATTGCTTAGTTGAAACGTAGTGACATATTTAAAGGATTTGTAATGAGGACAAAGATCGCACTCGTTTAAGCCCAGTATTATGGGTTACTATGGTAGAAATAAGGGGCTGGAGCCACATGTGCAAAGGTCCAAAGGTTCTGGGATGAAGCTATATCTTGAATAACTTGAATAATGCAGAAACCGTTTATTTTACTGGGGCACTCCTAATCTGGTATTTATTAGGCAATGAAAATAAAGATTTGTTAGATAAAGACAACACATCACTTAAGTGCAGCAAGGCTAGAAATCTTGGGAAGAAAGTTAAAGAATTTATCAATAATTTGTTGTTAAAGAATTTATCAATAATTTGTTGAACAAAATAAAGAAGTTAGCCTATAAATTTAAGAGGAAAATCCTATTCAAAGAAGACTTACTGTATGTGGTTTTTCATTGAAACCATTGCTTAATTATACATATCAAAGCAATGAATGGTGAATTTAACCATCAAAGGATTAAGTGAAATTTGGATTAACAACTAAATTAATACCATTTCGTGAACATGCAAAGGAAGAGATTGGAAAAAAGAGTGCTGCATTTCAGCATGGAATTATGAATTTGGTGGAGGATGGGTTTGTTTGAAACAAAGTTGTAAACTAATAGTTATAGTGTATTAATGCTAAATGTCTTGTTATTACAGACTAGCTGTCCCCTGCCACACGTTGCTGTGGCCCAGTCTGTGTATATGTGCTTTGTGTGTGTATTATGTGTGTATATATTATATTTATTTATTTCGTACATTTCTGTCCCGCCCTTCTCCCCACAAGGGGACTCAGAGCGTGTTTGTGTAGGGATATATATGGTTTTGTACATGCGTTGTAATGCATTTGGGGGGGGGTGCCTTTTTAGTCTTTTCTGCTGTGTTTTTCAGTGTTTTATGAGTGATGGTCGCTCGTTGGTCTAATATGTGTATTGTTTCCAAATTTGGTGTCAATTCATCCAGTGGTTTTTGAGTTATGTTAATCCCACAAACTAACATTAGATTTTTATTTATATAGATAACAGGTTTCAGGCAAGCAGTTCTTTACAGAAGTCTATTGGCATGCTTTTTTCTGCCCCAGTCTGTTTCCCAGCAGACCAAACTACACACTGACTATTTTTCTGCTTCTGTCTCCTTTTCCTTTGGCTCTCTATTGCCTGTGGCTTTTGCCTTCCCTCTTCTCCACTTATGCTTAGATTTCAGTTTAAATTCCAGTATTTCCCTCCATTTACCTCAGTTCAGTTCCCAAATCCATTTTTTTGATCCCCCATTAACTAACCTATTTCTAAGCCAGGTTCATTTGCTTTCCCAACCTTTGGGCCTCCAGGTGTTTTGGATTTCCCAGAAATCCCAGCCAGCTTACCAGCTGTTAGTAACTGTCGGACTTGGATTCCCAAAGGCTGGGAATCACTGCAAGGAGGAGGAAAGCTTCCAACTCCAAACAACTCTGACAGCCCTTTCCATTTGTCCTCAGCCAGATAGCTGTTTACCATCTGACTGAATGAAATGCCACTTCCTGTTTCACTGTCTCCCTAATAGGCCTATAGAGTTAGGAAAATAAATTCCTGTTGGCAAGATCACTTGTGGATTTCTTCACACTCCTTCCTCACTTCACAAAAAAGATTGCACTACTTAGTCACATTAAAACAAAAAAGAGTTATTGTGCATGCAGAGGAAATTCTAAAACATATTCTAGGGAAATTATGGGTTTTTAAATTGAAGCTTCAAAAATGGGGTATGCCTTACATTTGATGGTGCCTTAGAGTTGGTGAAATATGGTGACATAAAGCACTCTTCCTTCTCACTGATCACTAATCCATAAAATAGAAACTGCTGATGGAATGAGTTTGCCTCTTCATATAGTTGCAATGTGCTATCCCCCCTCCCTTTTCTTTCTTTTGGCACCTCTGTACACAGATACACATACACAGCTTTGATATAAAGGAAGAGAGCAGGTGGAAGTTCCATTGCACAAGTTATCCCACTCATGGGATATCCCATATAGCCCTCCATAGAGAAAGAAATTATGAGAAGGCTGTGTTAGGTAGACCCAAAGGATCTAGCACTTTACTAACCCACTGCTTAAACTATGGGTCTCAGTCCCAAATGGCGCAGTGGGTTAAACCCCTGTGCCGGCAGGACTGAAGACTGACAGTTCGCAGGTTCAAATCCGGGGAGAGCGCGGATGAGCTCCCTCTACCAGCTCCAGGTCCTCATGCGGGAACATGAGAGAAGCCTCCCACAAGGATGTTAAAACATCACAACATCCGGGCATCCTCTGGGCAACGTCCTTCCAGACTGCCAATTCTCTCACACCAGAAGCAACTTGCAGTTTCTCAAGTCTCTCCTGACACGACCAAAAAAAAAAAAAGCCCCAAATGGGGTCCCCTTGTCTCAGTGTTCGGGTCCTGAAAAATTTGGCAAGAGTGAACCTAGTGGCTATTTTATACATTTACATAAATCTGTTGTCAAGTGTTTACAGTGGACTCTGCAGATGCTTCAGATGTACTTCATAAAATAAAAATCAGCCTGTTTAGCAAGCCTTTCAAATGCTCATTTTTTATTAGTAATTGTTTGATTTTATACCTATTTTATATACTTATATACCCAGGGTCACATACAAATTTCTCAGGCCAAAAGGGTTTGCAAGTGGAAAAGTTTAAGAAGCCCTGTACTAACCCACCAATTGTATTTTCTGACAGAAGATGCTGATTTCTCTGGTACTGTGTGGAATCCTGCTAATAGGAAGGACTGAGGCTCAGGATGATGACTGGATTGATCCAACAGATATGCTGAATTATGATGCAGCTTCGGGAACAATGAGAAAGCCTTATAAGGTAAAAATGTAGTTATGCATTTTTAAATTTTTGAGTCTGTTTTTTTTCAATAATTACTGTGCTTTCAGGAATATTATAAAATAAAGATGAGTAAAAGCTATTGAAGAATTGTTCTAGGATCACTGTAAAAACATAAGGTAGAGTATGGGTAAGAATTATATGCCCCTCCAGATGTTGCTGAACTGCAACTCTTGATAGATTGCTAGTATAGCCAGTGGTGAGGAATATGTTGATCTGTTTCGAAAATGTGTAATGTAGATTTCAAAGTTTGTTGGTATGTTTAAAATGTAATGCTATGTGCTGAGAGAATTCCTGTGTGGAAAGGGTTAACTGTACCATGAAGAGAAACGGCATTCCTAGAGAGGTTATAAATCATGGTCCAGAAAGCAATAGACGCATTGCATGTCATACATAGTGCATTGTACTTCATATGTCACTCTGGAATGCAGGAGGTGTGGACTAATGCTGATAACAACTGTGTTCTATTCTTTGCGATGTAGCTGCCGATGCAGAAGAAGCGGTTTTTTACTATGTGCTTAGCTTCTAATGTAAATAGTTGTATAATAAATTAGCTGAACGTCTAAAGGAGACTGTGATTGATGTGTTTCCTTACCTTGCTGTGGGGAGAGGCCGTTGACAGAATATTGGGCATAATGTACAATACCCTTGTAGTTATAATTCAGCAACCTTTGGAGGGCCACTTTTTCTGCACTCTACATGCATGATCTTTAAACATGACTAAGTTTGGATCCAGTATTCTATGTAGAATTATAACGAGTAGCACATTTCTTTTTATCTCCTTGTATCTAGTTCTCTATTTCCTAAATAATAGGCAGAAAGGAGCAACCAGATTTTAAAATTCCAATATTCACACAGAAAATGCAAAAAACAAAGAAACCAGAAACACAAGATACATGTTTTTAAATTTACAGCAGGTGAATAAAGATGATTCTGAAAATACGAAAGTATCAACAGAAGCAGTGGCAAAAGTAACTGTGGATATTTCCCAATGCCAAAGGAAATTGGATTCTCTCATTCTGAAGGTTAGTTCACATGTATACAGTTTTATATTTTATAGATTGTTTTTGTTGAAGTACCATTGATTGATAATCATGTTCATTTGTAAATATCTATAAATTAAATGTATATCTAATAGAATATGGTGTCAGAAATGGAGTAGTAGTTAATCTATTTCTAAAATAATTGCAAGAATAAATACAGGGTATTTCAAAAAGATGGATCTGATGTACATAACTAGTTGAACTAAATTTCTTGTCCAATAAAATAAATGAAGAGTTTTGCTGTTGACAGCAGCAAATGCAGAATTACATACTCAGTCCAGATCTTTCTTAAAAGTCTTCTTCAGTTTCAATGGAACTTCCCTTCAGTTAATCCACCTATATGTATCTTAGCAAATAGCTATACGTACCTGTCTTGTTAGATCATTAAAACAGAAAGAAACTTTTTAATGGCAGAGTTAAACAATCAATAAAAAGTTTTGAATGTGGTTAACTTAGTCCTGACAGAAAGTAAACAGCTACATGTCATCTTGAGAAATATGCAAACCTGACTAGATTATTACTTAACTGGAACTAACTTTTCATTGTCTGTCATATAAGATACTGTGTAAAGTACAGAACTGTTATAGTGGAAATATGTGACTATCTTGAAACACTTTATTTTTGTAGGTTGAGGAATATGAAAAGAAAAATAAAGCCAAGTTATATGAAAGCAATAGCATCCATGTTTTTAAGAGGTACTTGAATAAGGTTTTAAACGAAGCTGGAAGAATTGGTCTAGTGAGTATATGTTGAACAAAAATATTGAATATTTTAATTGTTAAAGATAAATATTCTCTTACTAAAAGTTAAGTGTGATCTTAGGTGAACGAAAGACCTGTTGCTAAAATGAAGCATTCAAGTATACCTTGGATCCCAATCCTTTATTGAATCCATTTATTTATTGATTCTTTAGAAATATTTATTAGTGTGTATAATTTAAGTTGTTGGCCAACTCAATGAACATGAGAAAAGCAGTAACAAGATAGTCATGTTTGTAGGATGGCTTTTGATTTTCTAATTTCTTTGATTTTTGCAATTTAGGACATAATCAGGAGGAAAAAAACCCTAGACATTCATATATTTTAAGCTAAAGTCCCTGGTTTTGAGCCTTCTGCATCTATTATGATATTGTTTAATATAATTTTACTCAGTTAAAAGTATTTTATTATTTTACTTTCTAAAAAATGTTTTTTATTGTTTGCATTTATTTTGCTTGTACATACCCCGGAAATCTCATGCTATGTGGATGGCTATAAATATTTTAATTATAATAAATGAATTATAATTAATTAATTGCACAGAACAACTTAGCAAACGGGAAGAAGAAAAAATACAAGTTTCATTGTGCTCTGTGCTGCTAGTCAGTTTCAGGCATTACAATTCTTTGCCTGTTTAGATGGCATTCATTCAGGAGATAATCTGAAAATGTTTAATTGATTTGCTATCAGATTGCTTTGTTTTTGCAAACCTGCTGTTTTGTATTCCTTTCTTTTAGCCTGATGATAGCTCCGGGGATATGCACTATGATGCTGAGATTATCCTCACTAAACAGACATATAACGAAATTAACAGATTCCTTAATGAAGAGGGCTGGAAATCAGCTGCTCTAGATGATGCACTTAGTGATATTCTGATTAATTTCAAACATCATGATTACGAAGCATGGAAATGGAAGTTTGAGGATTCATTTGGAATTGACCCATACACTGCATTCATGGTAAGATCAATTTTTGCTAGTAATGTTCTTTTTGACATTATAGTCACTACCAGAGCCCAGAAACATTATTTTGAGATAACAATTGCTCATAAGGAATTCTGGGGCCTGTAGTCCAAGCCTACAGTTTTTCCAAGCTCTGGATGTGACTACAAGAATGGGCAACCTGGTGCCCTTCAGATGTTTTGAACTATAATCCCTTACAATTCTGTGATTGTATGAGTTCCTGACCATGTAGGATTGGGATTATGGGACCTACAGATCAAAACATTTGGGGGGAATTGTGTTAATTGTTCTTGTGCTATTTTACTTCTCATATCATTCTGTGCTTTCTCTTTTTGGTACCTGGGTGCCTCTTTGTCTTGTTCAAAACATTGATGTATTAGCTGATTCCTGATCAATAGTAAGAAGTCTAAGTTCGGTTTGATGGCATCTAAGTTGTACTTCTTAATTAAATATAAATCTATATTTATTTTAGAGATAGATTATTTGTAACCTAAATATAAAATTACTACGCTTTACTGTGGCCTCAGTCTGGTTCCTTCCTTCCCTACCTCTTTCCTTCCTTACCCCCCCCCCAATTTTCTGTCCCTTCTTCTTTCTCTTCTTCCTTCCTTCTCTACCTCTTTCATTCCTTCCTTTCTTCTCTCCTTCCTTCCCTCTTTCCCTTCCCCCTTCTCTCCATCTTTTCCTATGTCTCTTTCCTTCATTCTTTCTCTCCTTCGTTCCTTTCCGCTTTCATTCCTTCCCTCTTTTTTCTTTCTTTTTCTCCTTCCTTCCTTCTTTCCCTCCCTTTTCCTTCCTTCCCCACTTTTTCTTTTCCTTCTTCTTTCTCTCCTTTCTTACTTCTCTACCTCTGTCTTTCCTCTCAAAGCTGGGATGGCTAGCTCTTTCCCTTGAGCAGGAAGGTGTTTCGTCAGGGGAGTTCTTTCCACGCATGCACTGTATCATCATTTAGGTTTTGGGGGTTTTAAAGTCTCTTCCACTGTGTTTTTCAGTGTTTTATGAGTGAAGGTCACTTGTTGGTCTGTTAAGTGTCTTCTGCCCAAATTTTGTGTCATTTCGTCCTGTGGTTTTTGAGTTATGTTAATCCCACAAACGAACATTACATTTTTATTTATATAGATAGCTATTAAATGCTATTATGTGAATAATAAGTGTTTAACATGGTCTATCAACATGATTCGATATCAGTTCACTAATCAAAATAAACCCTTCACCACAAGCTTAATTTTTCTGAAGTTTCCTGATTTTTAAAAAATATTATTTAAGTGTGTTGATTTTTAAAGGATTTTAAAAAGCTTAGCTGTAAAACCAAAAGTAATTTGCAATTCCTATCAATTTTTTGTTTCCTGTTTTCTAAAAGGTACTTCTATGTTTAGTGTGCATTGCTGTAATTGTTGCTACAGAACTATGGACACACATTGGTTGGTTTACCCAGCTGAAACGGATTATGTTCATAAGTTTTCTCATCAGCTTTGGATGGAACTGGATGTATCTATATAAGGTAACAGTGATAGAATCCATCAAGGAAGCCATAGCCCTGAGCCAGGCAATCCCACTGAAGATTGTAGCATAATTTTCCCTCTGCCATAATTAAATAATACAAACTTTAGTATCAGAGACACAGAAAGTTTCATTTTAAAAGCCATATAATCTGTCTTACAGTAATGATATATTTTGAAGCTGTTGTTACAGGATTTTATTGCACACTTCTGCTGTAGAACTGGCCCTCATATCCATTGATGTGACCCTCCTCAGATGGAAAATATTACCCCCCTACAAAAAAAAATATAATTCAAAAAACAAACATTGATGTTGCCACTTATATAAGGCCATTGTATATAATTGAATTTGAGCCTCCCTGGATTGTGGTATCCATGAAGGGTCGTGGAGCCAAACCCCAGTGAATAACAAGGATCCACTGCATATGAAAACAGCAATCACTAGTTTTGAAAGTTTAGCTGTTGGGTTTCCCAGCAATAAATCTTGACTGAATTTGAACTGCAGTTTAGATGTTCATTTTAAGCCCCTTTGGAAAAGAAAGATTTCAGAAAATGAAATTTGTTCAGTGATTTTATTCATGTTAATATTTTATGTTATAGATAGCCTTTGCCCAGCATCAAGCTGAAGTGGCTACAATGGGCAATTTTGATGAAGTATGTGCAGAGAAGATCCATTGGAGTGATAGCATTATGGGTGAGTGGTGTACTTTCATTTTCTGTCCCGCATTTTCTTGTTACATTTGATTTTTAAACAACTCCCTATACCTGCAAATGATATGTTCCTGAACTTACATGAGAACAGACAACTATGGATAATAGCAGTAAGTAAAAATGAAGGTAGTTTTTCCCCAGGTGCAAGGGTACTGTTTATCTTTATAATATAATGTTTTTACCTAAGATAAGACATCTCTAATGATTTCTAGTTCCATCAGCACAACTCTTATGGTCAGCTTCCTTTGGATAGAATCTCACTGATCTTTGATGGCAGGGGAACTATACACCCCAACAACTTCCAAATGTCAGGAAAATAACTCCAAACCTCTCCAGTAATTTCTGTTGGTTATGGGAGTTCTGCCAAGCTTGTTCAATTCCATTTTTGTTGGAGTTCAGGATGCTCTTTGATGGCAGAGGAACTATAAATCCCAGCAACTGCAACTCCCAAATTTCAAGATCCATTTTCCCTAAACTTCACCATTGTTCAAATTTGGGCATATTGAGTATTCGTGCCAAGTTTTGTCCAGATCCATAGTAATTTGGGTTCACAGTGATTTCCGGATGTAGGTGAACTACATCTCCCATAAATCACTGTCAGTTCCTCCCAACCTCCTCCAGTATTTTCTGTTGGTCATGGGAGATTCTGTGTGCCAAGTTTGGTCCAGGCCAGTAATTCATGGGGAATCTCAGTGGTCTGTGGAAGTCAGAGTTGAATTGGTTGAAGGTACTGCAAATTCCATCATCCGTTGTCCATACTCCCCCAAACATATTGTTTTTGTGATTAATCACTATGCTTTAATTGTGTTCAATTTGTAACAATGAAAATACATCCTGCATATTAGATATTTGATTAGAATTCATAAGAGTAGCAAAATTATTTATGAAGTAACAACGAAAATATGATTGGGGGTCACCACAACGCGAGAAACTTTATTTAGGGGTCACGGCATTAGAAAAGTTGAGAACGACTGATGTAGAGAGAACATTTTAATCAAACGCATGAATAATCAAGTCTGCCAAAGTCAAACCAACAAATGTATTTAATTTCCTCTAACAAGATTATAGAAACAGCGACTTTCTCTTTCATGTATGTACACATCTTTTGTTATTGTTATGTACCTTCAAATCAATTGTCTTACAGCAACCTTCACCTAGGGTTTCTGGGAGCATTTGTTCAGATAAGAACTGCCATTACTTCCTCTTGTCCATGGTCACCCATGGGTTTCCATGGCTAAGTGTGGGATTTGAACTCTGATCTTGCAGAGTCTTGCAGATTAAAATGAACTCATTCTTATTTGTGTGCAGAAATATAAAATTACTTTGCTGAATCAGACAAGGATCAAATCTGGCTCACATTCAGGGAAAGTGAATTGTGGTAGGAGAAATTGTTCCATGCATTGTAAGTAACAATACTGTTGAAGATCAGTGCTAGGTCTCTTCTTGACTAGATCGAGAATCATGTTCTGCTTATTCCAGAATAGGTTGGGTTCCATCAACTCTCAAACACTGCTTCATGCTGAAACGTATTATTGATACATTCATGCTTTGAATTTTAAAACATGTCTATGTGGCTTTCAGTGATTTGAAAGCTTCTTTTGACTCTTATTAGTTAAGTGATTAGTTTCAGTGATTTGAAAGCCTCTTTTGACTCTTATTAGTTAAGAATGCCTCAGGAGCAATCTGCAACTGCATTAACCCACATCTTCTAAAACATATAAGGACTCTTATTTATTTATTTATTTATTTATGACATTTATATGCCGCCCTTCTCACCCCGAAGGGGACTCAGAGCAGCTTACAAGTAACAAGTAAATACAATATATTATATTATTACCACAGCACAATATTAATATTATATATTACATTGTACTATAACATTATACTGTAATATTATTACTAATATTACATTTAATATAAAATATATAATTATAATATGTTATTAGTAGTAGTATTATATTGTATTACATTATAATATTATCAATATTATATGTATATACAATATATTATATTATACTATATTATATTATATTATATTATATTATATTATATTATATTATATTATATTATATTGTAAGCACAGTGCAGGAGACAAGATGGATGGAACTGCCTTCCTGGCCCCTCTCTTCACTCTGATCTCAGACCAGCAATTGGTGCTGGGGGGGGGGGGGGGGCACGGACTCCCAACTGATGATACTGGGACATCCCTCCAAGTTAGAACTGATGGTACACTTCTGTTGAACACTAGCATTCACAAATGGTACTTACTTGAATCTCAAATTTTCTACCTCTTTGTTTTTAGTTGGAGGATACAATTGATCTAAATTAATCTTAGTGAAGAAGCTCAAGGACACAGAGATGCAATCTCAGATTGCTGGTTTATGATTCAGCAATCTAATTTTTTATGGCTGTATCATCTCACTGTATTTGTCACTTCCAAGATACTTGGTAGATTTGCCAAATTTTAAAAAAATGAAAATTAAGATTTTAGGAGCAGTAGTAAATGCTTTGCCATTGACAGGTTGGATGGGTCATCAAAAGGAGACACCTAAGTGGAATAGTGTATGATGTTGTGATTCTTTATAAAATTTATTGAATATACTTGTGTATAAGTTCAAAAAAATGCAAAAATAAAATTGACACTAAAAATCTGGATGGACTTTTCCAGCTGTTGATAATAGTGCTCTGAAAACTGCCCGTCTGGACATAGCCTCCTGTGAAAAATGCCCCACACGTAATGTCTGTGCCTCAGTGGTGCACTCAAGTAACTTTTTATAATGGCAAATTGCTAAAGTACTGGTGTTCTCCTATTATCTTCTCTGGGGGATAATGGCATCCATTGTCTAGTGTAGAATTGTCTCAAAAATGGGCTTCAAAGCGATTTTAAATATCAGTTTATAAATAATTTATTTTTCCAGCCGGAATACAGTTCCTGCTTTGTATGTATAGTTGTACAGTTTCTTCCCTTTTCACTCTAGAATGGCTTAGAAGCTCATGGACCTTCCAGGATGATCCTTGTCAAAAGTATTACGAAACGCTGTTAGTAAATCCTATTTTGCTCGTTCCTCCAACAAAGGTATTCTCCATTTCTAACCTAAACATTTCTATCTTGTTTTCTAGTGAAGCTATCAAAACCAATTTTTTGTTTCTGTCCATTGTTTTAGGCATTGGCTGTTACGTTCACCAATTTTGTAACAGAGCCATTGAAGCACATAGGGCAAGGCATTGGTGAATTTATTAGAGCCCTCATGAAAGAGATCCCAGTGTTGTTACAGCTTCCTGTGCTGGTCATTATGGCAGGAGCAGTTTTGGTAGGTATATTTCTTGCATGAATGAAAAAGAATGAAAATAGATACAACTTAATTTGGATTTGGATGACATTTTTTGGCCAATATAAGGCCTAACCAGACAATTAGAACAAAATAAGCCAATACCTGTCTTCGCTGTCTCTAAGTATAAACAGTAAGAGAGCAAATTGTGCTAGGAAAGACAGTTGCATTTCTATTAGTTGTTTTTAGGGATAGTGAGCTACAAAAACAGAAAATTATACAATCTAACATTATATATACAATACACTGCTATTCAGTGGTGAAATATGCTGCGTCGGAGCATGGTGGAATCTCCTTTGGAGGTTTTCAAGCAGGATCTGGATGGCAGAATACTATTTACTAGCCGTCCCCTGCCACGCGTTGCTGTGGCCCACATGGGGTTTCTGTGTGGGAGGTTTGGCCCAATTCAATTGGTGGGGTTCAGAATGGTCTGTGATTGTAAGTGAACTATTAATCTCAGCAACTACAACTCCCAAATGTCAAGATTATATTTTCCCCAAACTCCACCAGTGTTCACATTTGGGCATATTGAGTATTCTTGTAGAGTTTGGTACAGATCCATCATTGTTTGAGTCCACAATGATCTCTGGATGTAAGTGAACTACAACTCCAAAACCAAAAGATACTGCCCACCAAACCATTCCAGTATCTTCTGTTGGTCATGGGAGAACTGTGTGCCAAGTTTGGTTCAATTCCATTGGAGGGGTTCAGAATGTTCTTTGATTGGATGTGAACTATAAATCCCAGCAACTACAACTCCCAAATGACAAAATCAATTTTTTTTAAGTGAAGGACATACATTGGGTTGTTAGGTGTCTTGTGTAAAAACTTGGTGTCAATTTGTCCAGTGGTTTTTGAGTTCTGTTAATCCCACAAGCAAACATTACATTTTTATTTATATAGATATTCTGCTTTTTATTTCTAAAAAAGAAACTCAAAGCAGCTTCCAATAAAACCAATACAATATCATTTAAAACCTAAAAATATACAAACATTAAAATACAATTGATTTTAACAGTATTAAAAAAACAGTTACAACCATAAGGCAGAATGGGGTTGGACTGGATGGTCCCTGAGGGTCTCTTCTAACTCTATGATTCTACAATTCTAACAGTACATAATTTAACATTTGGCACTGAGCGGACCTGCCTTAAAAGCAAATATTAATACATTGGCACAATCCAAACTCTTTAAAAGTCAATCCTGAGTCTGTTAAGACTCAGATGAATATAAAGTTATATAGTGAATATTGTTACAATATAATTGTACGAGAAGAGTGATGGGTGATAATATAGAAAAGTTCCTGAGGAAGTGAAGTAGAAGATCATACATACTGGACATAGTTATGAATGTATGACGGGGGGGTTATGATTCTATGTGTAACTATGTACAGGCAGTCCCCAAGTTACGAACTGTAGTTTTGTTCATAAGTTGAATTTTTATGTAAGTCAGAGCAGGTACATTTTTAAGTGTAACTCCAGGTAAAAATGTATATTTTTTTTGCTTTGGATAGCATCAGGACAGGTTTACACCCCTGTAGTGTTCATTTTGCTCTCTGTATCCCTGTTCAGAATATTTCACTTCATTTTCTGTCCCTGTGATAATTGGATTTTCAAAATTTTGGCTTGTTGTGGAAACAAGAATTGTCAAGAAAGCTTCAGTGGAGACATCTTTTCCTCATGATAACTCTTTCAAGAGTTATTTTCCTTCTGAGAGGCAGATTTCTCACTTCCTCGTTTCACGTCCAGTCTTAACTATGAGTAATTTGTAGGTCAACTTGGGGACTTCCTGTATCTTCTGTTTTGACAAACTCCTTCCCAAAAAACCAGCCTTTAACAGTCAGCAATCATAGTGAGGAATGAAAGTTTATTATGCTGATGATCAAGGCTTAGTAGGATGATTTTTCCAGCCCTCTCCTACCACCAGTTTGCAGTGTGATGAGGACTTATGACAAGGGTGATTGTCACACAACAGAGAGAGATGGAAACATCATCCTACAGCATGCCAATCCTTAGCAAAACATCTGTGTCACTCAAATGTCGCTGCTAGTTATTAAGTTCAGTTTGAGTGGCCATTTGAAACAATAGCAGTAGTGTCATGATAACAGTACCAAACAATTGCAAATAGGTGTGTGTACCTAATGCTTTTGTAACTGCCCAAGAAGATATCAGCCATTTAAAACATGAAATTCCCTAAATTGAATCATAAATGAGTATGAATCTTAAATATCCTATTTATTTTCAAAACAATCATGTGCAGTGGTTCTCAACTTTTGTTCCTTTAGGTGTTTTAAACTTCGACCCCCAGAAATCCTGGCTATACTAAAATCTGCTAGGAATTATGGGAGCTGAGGTCTAAAACACCTAGAGGACCAAAGGATGAAAATCACAGAGCCTTAATTTTTTAAAAAAATGATAGAAAAACAAGTTGTCAAAAGTGTTCATCATCTGTTTCTCTGCTATAGATATTTTGTTACGGAGCAGGGAGATCAGTCACTGCACTAAGGCAATTAAGTCATCAGGAGAAGCAGCCGCCGCCTGCATTTCCCCCATGGGAAGGACGACAGCACGAATCGGTTCAATATCCACTACCAAATGGGGCAAAACACAGGGGTGGCTACTTGATGGGAGACAGTGGCAACATCTCAAGAGGGCCTTATGATAGAGGAGACGCTTCAGCAAACAGACAGCAGCCTACAACATCTGAAGATTATCACCAACGCAACATTGAGGTTTTGCGAGCAGGTGATATGCCAGATGACCCAACAGGGAAGCATCCCAAGTTGGCAGTGAAAGTAAGTAAGGTGAACGGCGTCAACAGTAAAAAAAGAAAAGAAAAAAAACAACACTCAATGTCATATGTTTTATGTCTTTATTATGGAGGAAGAGCGGAAATCCTGTCACTTTGGATTGCGCCTCTGCACCTCCACAGAATGGCTCCTCGTGTTAAATACTCCATTCTGTAGTACTGTTTATTGAGATTGTGCCATTGACTTTGAGGATACTATGAGACATCTACAGCCCTGCTCAGGTCTTGCAGACAGAGCTTCAGCTTCCTTGACTGGATCTATCTGCCTATAATGTGGTCTTCATCTTTACCTATTGCCTTCTACTTTACCAAGCTATTTTGCATTTTCACATGAACCATGTCTTGTCACGGTATGTTCAAAATAACACAGCCTCAAATTAGTTCTTGACTTCTAGGAAGAAGAATTCAGGCACAACTTGGTCTTGGACCCATTTATTTACTATTTTAGCAGTTCATGGTATTTGTAAAGCTCTCCTTCAGCACTTTGTTGTTGTTGTTCATTCGTTCAGTCGTCTCCGACTCTTCGTGACCTCATGGACCAGCCCACGCCAGAGCTCCCTGTCGGCTGTCACCACCCCCAGCTCCTTCAAGGTCAGTCCAGTCACTTCAAGGATGCCATCCATCCATCTTGCCCTTGGTCGGCCCCTCTTCCTTTTGCCTTCCACTTTCCCCAGCATCATTGTCTTCTCTAGGCTTTGCTGTCTCCTCATGATGTGGCCAAAGTACTTCAACTTTGTCTCTAGTATCCTTCAGCACTTTATCTTCAGTGAATTTATTCATTTATTCATTTCCTGTAACTTTACTTCACTTTCCAGCTTTACACAGAAATCGGAAATATGATGACATGGACAATACTAATTTCAATATGTCTGAGATGAATGAAATGATTTGTAGAGGCACAAAACTTAAGACTGACTTAAATAAAACTTGCAGTACTATACTATAAATGTATTCTATGTAGTGAACTTTAGTGAGTTCAGTGGGACTTACACCCATATAAATGTGTACAAGGCTGTAACCTTCATTATTTAATTATCCTGATTCACCTTGTGTTTCAGAGCAATTTGTCTCCTGAAAAGCATTCAGAAAAAGAACAAGAAAAGAAAAGTGAAGTCCATTTAGTAAGTTTGTGTAGGATTTATTTCTAAAAAAAGTTTTTTCAGTCACTCTAGGAGTACAAACAGCATGTCTTTTCTTGAATTAACATAATGCATAGAGCCTATTACTAATGGCAATGTTTACCTTCTGTTATGGGGCTTGTTATATTCATCATATCCAAACTAGAATATTGTTTGGTGACATATATCCTTCATTATGCCTCTGTATTTTTGAACAGCCTCAGACCCGTACCTAATATTATTGTTGCCTGCAATAGCATTGTACTTAATTCCCGGGCCCCCTAGAACTTTTGGGCTTGCACAAATCTTGGCCCGGCCTTTTAAATTTTTAAATTGCCTTGAACTTGCCTGGATTACTTTTAATATATTGAACTTGCCTGGATTACTTTTAATATATGTGTGTTATGGCGACAATTTTTATGCTTATATTTTGTTTTGTTAATCTTATGGTTGTGTTGTATTTACTTTGTATGTTTTGTGATGTTACTGGGAACCGCTCTGAGTCCCCTCAAGGAGATGGAGTGGTATATAAATAAAGTTTTATTTATTTATTAATTATTATTACTATTATTATTATTATTATTATTATTATTATTATTTTATGCTCTGGAAAGAGACATCCTATATCTCCTTGCACATGCCCCTTGCTCTGGTATGCTTGCAAACCCAATTCTGTTCTCAGCCATGACTGCAGACCAAGGAATATTCCCCCCATCTTTATACACCAGGAAAGAAGTATCCTTATCTTGCAGTTAAAAGCTGCGTCTTCAGTTGATTTGGTCAATTGTCTAGAAGACCAAAAGTTGGAACCACTGCTTCTTTAACCCATCCCCTTAGCTCAGTTTGGTTCCTCAAAAATTTGGCAAGTGAAAATTTTCTGAATGTCACCTCGTGACTGTTACATATTTGCACAAATCTGCTGTGCAGTGTACTCCGGAGATGTTTTAGATGTACTTCATAAAGAAGCAAATCAGCCTGTTTAGAAAACTTTGCAAACGCTGATTTATTGTCAGTATATGTTGAGTATTTATATTTATCTTCTATACCTATATACCTATATAAGCTGCTCTGAGTCCCTTATGGGGTGAGAAGGACAGCATATAAATGTCATAAATAAATATCTGAGGTCATGTAAAAAAATTCTCAGGTTGAAAGGGGTCGCTTCTCAATATTTACATTCATTATATTATTTTATTGTGTCAGATTTGTTGACAGAAGGGTGTTTCATCCAGAGTTTTCCCGCTTACAGCTGAGGAAATTTTGCAGAGGGGCAAAAAGATGGCTGCTAAGCCTCAGTCTTCTCCATATTTGCCATTCCCTTCAGAACTAACAGATTAATGGGTCATGAGGGTGATCCTCCAATATCTTCTGTACCTAAAAGGTATTTTCTGCTAGTTTGATACCCAACACTAGCTTTCTCTCCGCAAATGGCTTTTGCCCTCATCACAAGATATTGCAAGAGAGGATGCTTACTCTGGCCACATCCCCAAGTTTCCTCAGATGCAAGGGGTTGTGAGTGGATAAATTAAGAAGCCCCGCCTAGACAAAAGTGCAAGTGTGCTGGTAGAAACTAACTCTCTGCAAGCATCTCAGATCAAAGGTCAGACCCAGATTTATCCATGCTTAAAAGCAGATCCCCTAAAATAAATAGGAAGCATGCCTTACATAAGTCATTTGTGGGTCTGTTTGCCTAAATTGAGATATGTTTTATGCTTTTACATGATCAAATATTGCCTGTTCTACAAATAGTTCATTAAACTAAGTATCTTCTTACAGACTCAACTGCATGCTAAACCAAGTGATGAGGCTTCTGAAAAAATAGAGGGAAAAGGCACCGAGAAGAGTGTAGATGAAGGAAAAACTAGTGAAGTAGAGAAGTCTTGTCACACAGAAGAACCTGTAAAAGGCAACAGAGATGAAACGAAGTGTAACGTTCTTGAGGACAAAAGCATCAAAGAAGGTCCTCTGTCAACAAGTATCAAGAGGAAAGAGAGTAGCTCGTGTGGCTTGGAAGAAGACACAAAGACGATAACAGAAAGCTTAAGTTTTACTGTAAGTTAAACAGAGTCCATTCTTTTTTTTGTATTGCAGAAAGTGGAAGCATAGCTTACCTTGCTCTGGGTTTCCGGAGTTGGTGGAACTGAGCAAACGCAATGGCAGTTCCTGGTTGTCAGCCTGCTGGGACAGGTGAAAAGACCCAGGCAGCAGGGTCAACAAAGCACATGTTGAACATTATTTTTATCTTTTTTAAAAATCTGCATAGTCCTATGAGTGATTGTGATAACATTCAAGTAGCGAAGGCTGTGAATGTTGCCTTCTCTTGATTTTGGAAAATTACAGCTACATTGATTTTAAAAAATAGGGTGCCATATTTTGTGGTATCTGGAAGTTATGTTGGTTCTGATTTTCTCCTGCACTTTAAGGATATTTTTGTTTTTAATGATTTCTAACAGAAAAATGTATACAAACTCCCAAGGTACTTCAAACACTGGATTGGCGATGAACTCTGACATCCAGATAAATTTTGAGTAGAGGCAATTAGGGAAAAATAATTGGATTAAAACATAGAACATGGAAGTATTGCAGCTGCATCAAACTCCTGCTTTTTTTTGTTGTTGCATATTTATTGTGTGTGTGTGTGTGTGTGGGGAGGGGGATCTTGTGTTTGTAGTTCATATTGGAGTCAATTGATTAGATCCTGATTTTAGGTATTTGTGACTTGCTCTCATCACAGCTGACAGTCCAGCCCCCTAAAATTGTACATGGAAGTGAATGAATCCTCTTCTGTTTTTCCTTGGTGTTACTGCAAAAATACCAGGGTCCTGGATTCATCTATTTAAGTTCTTTACTTGGGGAAAGAGAAAATTACTGCATGAAACTCATTTGAAAGATGTTAGGGTTTGCAAATCCATCTGGCAAAGAAGCTTTTACAACGTTTAAATCTTCTCATTACAGGAACAAAGCCAGAGGAACACTGCTTCCTGATAGACCTCCATTTTTTTAAACAAGGGAATCTTTTTTTATGCGTCTGCTTTTAAAAGTTAAAATGCAACCATTCTTCAGTCCAGTAAATGGTTTACTTTGTCACTTATTGATATTTCCAGTAACATATTAGTTAGGTTTGAAAAGGCTACAGCAGTTTTCTACAACAGCTAAATTATGTTACATGGTATTTGATTTCATACCACAGTTTCAACAGATTTTTAAAACATATACTCTGCGACAACTGATTTCACATTTCAAGTATAAAATGATCTTTTGCACATTTTTGTATTTGCAATTAACCAGCAAAATAAAAATGTCTACAAATGGAGCCTATATAATTTGTTAAATGTTTTATAACTATCTCCAAGAAATATAATTTAGTTGCAGCAGGGGGTTGATTCCTGTTTTTTTAACCTCATGATGTATGGGTTGTTTCTAATGTGGTGTCATATTTTCGCTTGAGCAAGGTTTGAAGTGCCAGTGCCATGGAAATAAAGTCAAACCTTGTTTAATCTTGCCCCCACTGGTAAGAGATAATGTACATCAAGATCCAGTAGGACTATTGCCAGAGCACAAATCACTGCCAAGGCAACAACACTGGTGCTGGAGGGGGGCACTTTTTCATACCGCAAAACCTTAAGATGCAAACTGTGTTTTTGTCTGACCTTTGGTGTAAAACAGGGGTCCTCAAACTATGGCCCAAATCAGGCCTGCCAAGGTCATTTTACCCAGCCCCCACCCTAAACTTTAGACACACCGCCAGCACCATTTGCTCCTGCCCCCACTGACACTATTTCCCATTGTCTGAAGAGGGATGATGGGCTGCACAGCCTTAAGAAGAGAAAGGCTGGGGGAGATGTTTTGGTCCCTTTTCTTTTCCTGAGGCCTTCACCATCACACCGCTGTCAGGAACTTCCTCTCTCCATCCATCATATTCACCTCCCCCCGGCCTTTCTTCTCATCTCAGAGCTGCGCTGCCAGCTCTGGGAGCCAACAAAAACAAATGAAAAGGGGAGAGAAAGAAGGAAGGCAGAGACTGGCCAGGGAGGCAGCCCCACACACACAAGAGCAACGCCTGTTCACCAGCTCCCAGAGCAGCCAATCAAGCAAAGCCTAATGGCCATGCGGGGTGGCCCACATCTTCCTCTACTCCTTCCTCTTTTTCCTCTCGTCATCTCCTTCTCATCTTTCCTCCCTCCCAACCTTCCTCCTCTCCCCCTCTTCTTCCTCTTCTCCTTCCTCCAGGCATCAAGTCCTAAAGTCCCCGTCCCCCCAGGAGACCACAACTGTGCAGAGACATGAAGATCAAAGATACCAAGAGACTTTGCAAGTAACCTCCACCAGATCTTTTTCATGCCTTTGGGCACTGTAGAATTCATGTAGTTTGACCCAGCTTTAATTGCCTTAGCCCCAAGCTGTGGAATCATGGGAGCTGTAGTTATACAAAGTCTTTAGCCTTCTCTGCCAGAGCCCCTGGTGGCGCAGTGGGTTAAACCCTTGTGCCAGCAGGACTGAAGACTGACAGGTCGCAGGTTCAAATCCAGGGAGAGCGTGGATGAGCTCCCTCTATCACAGTGGTTCTCAACCTGGGGTCCCCAGATGTTTTTTGCCTGCAACTCCCAGAAATCCCAGCCAGTTTACCAGCTGTTAGGGTTTCTGGGAGTTGAAGGCCAAAAACATCTGGGGACCCCAGGTTGAGAACCACATCAGCTCCAGCTCCTCATGCGGGGACGTGAGAGAAGCCTCCCACAAGGATGGTAAAACATCAGAACATCTAGGCTGGGCAATGTTGTTGCAGACGGCCAATTCTCTCACACCAGGAGCTACTTGCAGTTCCTCAAGTCGCTCCTGACACGACAAAAAAAAAAAAACCTTCTCTGCTCACGAACTCTGGGCACTCTTGGGCAGAGAAGGCTAAAGACTTTGTATAACTACAACTCCTGCCCATCAAATGAGGGCCCTGCCAAAAAGCGAGCAGCTCCATTGAAAAAGGGGGGAAGAGGAAAGGAAGGAAAAAGTGAGAGAGGAGAGAGGAGAGGGAGGGAGGAAAATGGGAAGGAGGGTGACGGAGGGAGAAAAGGAAAAAAATGAAATAATAGGTGAAGTAAAAAGGGAAGAAGAGGGAGAAAAGGAAGAAAGTAAGTAAACTGGGAAACAAGGAATTCAGAAAGCGTGGCATAGTGATTTGAACCTTTGACTGTGACTCTGAATGTACTGGGTGATTTTAGGCAAGTCACACTCTCTCGGCCTGATGAAGGGCAAATCCTTTGATTAAATCTTGACAAGAAAACACTGTGAGAGTATCGCGTTAAGCCTGAAAACTTGAAGGCACACAACAAAAAACTATAGTCCATCAATTAGTCAATCAAGAGACTATTAACTTGCCCTCTGTTTAAAAAGCTCGAGAACCCCTGGTGTAAAGGTTTAGCAGTATCAACAGAAACTGACTTTGTGTAAGCAAAGGAGACATTTCCAGTGCCCGTTCTTTTCAGGAATCTTTTCACCACTTTTGGTAGATCTCTTGCAAGAGTGTAAGAATAAAAGAATCATTCAGTAAAACAGAACCAAAGTAAATTGGACCAACAAACAGTAATCATAAATCAAGAGAAGTTCGAGTCAACTTGCTGTGAAAACAAGGCCAAAACACAGAACAAGATAACACCAATCAATTAGTCAAACTATAGTGACGATAGAAGTTCTGTTGATTTCTCAGGACGCTGCTTCAGAGGCAAAGAAGGTGGCATGTGAAGAGGAGGGATGTCAGGGCTTCCGCCAGCATGCTTATGTAAGAGCATTAAAGTTCCAATGGTTACACAGACCCAAGTGACCCATTTGTATGAGCCAGAGATCACAAAGAAAAAATAAGGTATCTTCCAAGGATGCAGGCTCCTAGTACCAGGATGATTTAAATTACTTCTGTAGGACCTATTTTAATCATTTAAATCACAGTTTGAATTATTAGTAAGATTCAATTTAATCACAATTTTTAGTAAAAGTATTAGTAATACAGTATAACAATCATATGCAAAGATGTGAGTTTCATCGTAAGACACAGAAAGCAGTTATTCAGATTTTTTTTCAGATTAATCATCAGTTCATCCCTAACTAGGTTCCTTTGCATTTATATTCAAATTATTCCTTATTCGGATTTACTCCCTCTCCCGAAATATCCTATTTATTCGTTTTCCCTTATGTTTGCACTCGGAATGACAAGACATATTTGGATGGAGCCACCTGTGAGACAAGACCAAAAAGATTTTCAACTATCTCCATAAATGGAACACTATAATAATGAAATGAAACACTATAATAAGAAATTGTATAAATAGTTTAAAAAAAAAACAGGTTAGGGCAGACATGATAAACTTGTGGCCCTCCAACTCCCAGAAGCCCCAGTAAGCTTATTCAATGACCAGAAATTCTGGGAGCTGAAGTCCCATACTGGGTTAGGCCAAAAATTCCATAAATACCAATTATTTTTAAGAATTTTGAAATTCAGTTTAAAGCAAACAAATCATTTTTTTAAAGGACACCGATCTTTTATCAATCCAATTTAGGATTCTTTTCATTGGTGAATCCAACATAGACTGTGTGGAGCATGCTATCTGTTGACCAACTGAACCAGTATCTTTCAGTTTCCATCAGCATAATATTTGGATGCACGTAAAACAGACTTGGGTATTAAGATTTATTTTTCAATTATTTTTTTTTTAAAAAAAGCAATACTGTTAATTTCAAAACATTTCACACTATGCAAAAGATTGAAAAAACCTGGAGGCCAATTCTACAATTTTGCTTGTTAATTACACAAGTTCAACAGCAAAAGCTTCCATAAACTGATGTTCAAAGTACCTGAAGCGCTATCACCATAAAGAAACAAAGTACGTAATATATTTACAGAAAGAGGAGGTGAGTGGAAAGTGAGAGACAGGACAATACACTATACAGTCAACTCTTTACAAACATTAAACACCTGATTTCAAGCACTGGCAGTAATGACTGTACCATAAGCTATGTAAATTTACATAGTATTCTGAATATACTTTTTCTCCCTCTTTTAAAGGCATTGATTACCGCATATGAAAAATTATTACAGTACTGCATAATCCCTTGATGTTCTTTTATTCTAAAAATATTCCCAAGTTCATTAGTTAGAATTTGGCCTCTTCAAACCAGAGGGTAAAAACACTCTCTGTTCATCCATTCGTTTCCCTTGTGATCTCAAAATAAGGCTAAAGAAATCTTCATCCGGTACAGTTGGTCCCTTTGTGATGTTTGGTGGTGGTGGACACCTCTGATCATCTAGTCTAGAACCCTAAAAAAGACAAAATACATTTCACTATGGCATTATTTTTAGCATTCAGTCTCATCACATCCTCATAAGATAAAACCTATAGTATTTAGGTGTTTGAAAAAAATTATTTGGCCACATTACTTTGAATGGCTATTGGCTTAGATGAGCATTATCATAAGCACTCATGCATTGGCCATGAGCAAAAGGGAACAGCATATGGGTCAATACATTAGATCAGAAGGCATTAGAAGGCTGATCTGGCCGAGGTGGTCCATGCCTTGGTCACCTCTAGATTGGACTACTGTAATGCGCTCTACGTGAGGCTGCCCTTGAAAATGGCTCGGAAATTTCAACTGGTCCAAAGGGCAGAGGCCAGGATGTTAACTGGTGCTCCTTACAGAGAGAGGTCAACCCTTCTGTTCAAGGAGTTCCACTGGTTGCCGTTTATTTTCCAAACCCAATTTAAGGTGCAAGTGCTTACCTACAAAGCCCTGAATGGTTTGGGACCATCCTACCTGCGTGACCGCATCTCCGTTTATGAACCCACGTGTGCACTTCGTTCATCCGGAGAGGCCCTGCTCGTGATTCCGCCCGCGTTGCAAGCGCGTTTGGTGGGGACACGAGATAGGGCCTTTACTGTGGTGGCCCCCCGACTCTGGAACACCCTCCCCAAAGATCTTAGACAGGCCCCTACATTGGCAGTCTTTAGAAAGAACTTGAAGACCTGGCTGTTCCGATGTGCATTTCCAGAATAGGAAATCTCCAATACCAAGTCCCAGAAGCACTTTATTAGAATCAAGATTGCCGCACACTGCACACTGCACTTACCCTATAATCCTTATATACCACCTGTCACATCAGCACTTTTAATTCTGTAGCCATTACTCTGGCCCGGCACAGTTTTATTGTGTCTTATTGTATTGTTTATTGCTTGTTGTTTATATTGCTTTAATTGTTTTTAATTTGCTTTAGGTTTTGTATTGTTATGTTGTATATTGAGGCCTTGGCCTTTGTAAGCCGCATCGAGTCCTTCGGGAGATGCTAGCGGGGTACAAATAAAGTTAATAATAATAATAATAATAAATAAATCAGGGGTCCTCAAACTTTTTAAACTGAGGGCCAGGTCATAGGATTGTTGTTGTGTGCTTTCAAATCATTTCAGACTTAGGTTGACCCTGAGCGAGGGCCGGGTAAATGACCTTGGAGGGCCATATCTGGCCCCCGGGCCTTAGTTTGTGGACCCCTGCATTAGATTTTCACATTGATGAACAAGAAATGGAACACTCCATCATTCCTCCAAACTAAATGAGAGCTGCTCTTTCCTCAGTTTCTGAATATTATTATTATTATTATTTATTTCTTGCACTTATTGACCGCCCCTCTCAGCCCGGGGGCGACTCGGGGCGGTGAACAACAACAAAGAAGACAGTGTACAGTGAGTCAGGACAATACAAACCAGACAGATACAACATAACATATACTTATACTAAAAATCCGCTTCGTCAAGTCCTGGGGTCATAGCCAAAAATCGTAGTCTTAGTTCATTCCAGTGTCAATTTAACTACACTCAATTGAAGGCCTGCTCGAAGAGCCATGTTTTTAGGCCCCTACGAAAGGCCATCAAGGAGGGCGCCTGTCTGACTTCAGCAGGGAGAGTGTTCCACAGCCGGGGGGCCACCACCGAGAAGGCCCGCTCCCTCGTCCCCGCCAGACGTGCCTGTGACGCAGGCGGGACCGAGAGGAGGGCCTCCCCGGAAGATCTCAAGGCCCTCGTGGGCTCGTAGGCCGAGATGCGGTCTGCAAGGTATTTTGGGCCGGAACCGTTTAGGGCTTTGTAGGATAACACCAGCACCTTAAATTGGGCCCGGTAGCAGATCGGCAGCCAGTGGAGCTGGGACAGCAGAGGCGTTGTATGCTCTCTGCGTCCAGCTCCCGTTAACAACATGGCTGCCGCGCGCTGGACTAGCTGAAGCTTCCGGGCCGTCTTCAAGGGCAGCCCCACGTAGAGAGCGTTGCAGTAGTCGAGGCGGGATGTGACCAAAGCGTGTACCACCGTGGCCAAGTCAGACTTCCCAAGATACGGGCGCAGCTGGCGCACGAGCCTAAGCTGTGCAAATGCTCCCCTGGTCACCGCTGAAACCTGAGGCTCCAGGCTCAGCGATGAGTCCAGGGTCACACCCAAGCTGCGAACCTGCACCTTCAAGGGGAGTGCGACCCCGTCCAGCACAGGCTGTAACCCTATACCCTGTTCGGCCTTGCGACTGACCAGGAGTACCTCTGTCTTGTCTGGATTTAATTTCAGTTTGTTCGCCCTCATCCAGACCATTACAGCGGCCAGGCACCGGTTCAGGACTTCGACGGCCTCCTTAGTAGCAGGTGGGAAGGAGTGACAGAGTTGGACGTCATCTGCGTACAGGTGACACCGCACCCCGAAACTCCGGATGATCTCACCCAGCGGCTTCATGTAGATGTTAAACAGCAAGGGGGACAAGATGGAACCCTGAGGAACGCCACAGGTCAACGGCTGCGGCGTTGAACAGGAGTCCCCCAGTAACACCTTCTGAGTACGACCCTCCAGAAATGACCGGAGCCACTGCAGAGCAGTGCCCCCAAGACCCATCTCTGCAAGGCGCCCCAGAAGAATACCGTGGTCGACGGTATCGAAGGCCGCTGAGAGGTCCAGGAGCACCAACAGGGACACACTCCCCCTGTCTAGCTCCCGGCGCAGATCATCCACTAAGGCGACCAAGACCGTCTCGGTACCATGTCCCGGTCTGAAACCAGACTGTGCCGGATCCAGATAATCCGTGTCTCCCAAGAATACCTGGAGTTGTGAGGCCACCACGCTTTCCATGACTTTGCCCAAAAAGGGAAGATTGGAAACAGGCCGAAAGTTGTCCAATTTAGTGGGGTCAAGTGATGGTTTCTTCAACAGCGGCTTTATCACAGCCTGTTTTAGGCTCACTGGAATCTTGCCTTCCCGAAGGGAGGCATTAACCACCACCGTTACCCACTCGGCCAATCCGAATAAAATACCTGTCACAAGTTACACTTGGTCACATTCTATTTCAGTAACCCTTACATTTTTTTTCTGTGAAGGGGAAGATGACCTAAGTATGTGTCACTCATTACACAAGCAGGCTTGAACAAGCACCACATATTATGACAGAGATCCTGCATTATCCAATATAATATAATGATGGAGATCCGTTCTCGTAGCGATGCCCCATAATGCTGCCCCTCCAAATGGCCTCTGAGGTTATACAGGTAAAGTCAAGATCAGAGGGACACAAGGGGCTATATCCCCACAGCAAGACACAGAATGGCTGCAGACTCTCTTAGGACCCCAGCAACACTAATGGAATATTTTTGCTTCTATAACTTTTATTTACACTTCATATGTTTGGCTACGTATAGTTGCAAGTTTCGATGAAACGTGGACTTCTACTTCAAAAGTGAAAACAGCTACTGTCAATGTTTCATAATATAAAAAATGCCAGAGTGGGAATATCTGTAGTCATGAAATGTTTTGCCCTCATTGAGCTGTTCCAGTGTTCCAACTTGTTTATTTGTTGTTACATCTGAACTCAAGTATTTCAAACAACGGAATATTTAAATGCTCTGAAGATCCTATATTCCTCTGGCACAAATAATAAGAGCATTCACAATACTTGGTTCCACTAACAGAAATATCCACCCTATGATGAATGTAGCTATCCTAATGAAAAATATCGTATTTAAATGAAAACATCAAACTGGCTAAATATATTAGCTATTATTTAAGTGGTATTTTTACATTAGAAACAGTTTTCAAAATAGTCTACGCCTTTGTTACAGAACATTTTCTGATCACATTTCCTGACGTACAGTTTTAAATCAATTATGAATCTTCTCATTACAAGAGGAATTCCTTTCCACAATAGCATAAATCAAAAACTACTGTTATTTAAGCATCTACCTTGAACCTATACCCACCACAGGAATAGTGTAGGACAGGCCCGTAGCCAGGATTTCGTTTCAGGGGGGGGGGGGGGGCTGAATTTTTTTCGGGGGGGGGGTTGAGTTTCGAGGGGGGGCTGACTCTGAGTGAAAGAGGGTCTAGCCTAGCAAACCTTTTGTATCATTACCCCAATACCCCCATGCATATGGGATATATTGAGTACGGTGATCAGATCACGATATGAATAAACATAACAGTTTAAATAATGCACCGGTAAGGCCTTTTCGCGAACCACCATGAGAATTTCGGGGGGGGGGGGGGTGAAGCCCCCCGAGGCCCCCCCCCCACCCTGGCTACATGCCTGGTGTAGGATCTGACCTGCCTCTCCATGTTCCAGTTATTTGTTTGTTTATTTAAAACATTTATATTCCGCAGGGGACTCATCCCGCAGGGGACTCAGGGCGGAGCACAATATATATACAGCAAACATTCAATGCCAGGACATAAAACTATAAATATATACAAACATTAAAATCACTTATATTCAGATTAAAAGTTGCTTAAAAACTATCTCAGGACATCATTTTGCCTCATTTCACTGCCCCACCGCCAGGTCTTCACCATCCTTCTGAAGGACAGGAGGGAGGGGGCTGATCTAATATTGCCAGGGAGTTCCATAACCGGGAGGCAATCACTGAGAAGGTCCTGTCTCTCATCCTCACCAAATGTGCCTGTGATGGTGGCGGGACTGAGAGCAGGGCCTTCCCAGAAGATCTTAGTTTCCGCAGTGGTTCGTAAAGGGAATGCGTTCAGACAGGTAAACTGGGCCGGGGCTTTTATATACCTTTTCCTTCTTAGCCTATGAAATCCCTGCTTGGAATAAATGACTAATTCAGATAAAGACTGCAGAGCTTATTTTCAATTTTATAGATCGGAAAGGTCTTTAATCATGTAAAGACAGTTTGATACTCATAACAATAGTGTAATCAAACAGGTGCGCCTGGCGGGGACGAGAGACAGGGCCTTCTCAGTGGTGGTCCCTCGGCTGTAGAACGCCCTTCCTACAGATATTATATCGGTCCCCTCCCTGTCGGTGTTTTGGATGAAAGTGAAGACCTGGCTGTTCGAACAAGCATTCAATTAAGCAGTGTAATGAATATAGGAATATGGAATAATGGATGATGAGATTGGATTCTGATTTTACTGATGAGACGCTAATGATTGTTATATTGATGTTTAATTGTTGATGATGCTACTGTTTTAACTGTCCCATATCTGTTTTGTGATTTTTGCATTGAATTTTGCTGCTGTTAACCGCTTTGTGTCGCCCGAGGGCTGAGAAAAGCGGTATATAAACGAAGTAACTAACTAACTAAATAAATAAATATAATCTGCAAGGCCCTCCAAAAGTCCTTCAGTATGACTCCCATAAAAGTTGGTCACATATGTGTAAAAATATTCACTTCTATTACACTATGTAACACAATTTTTGTTCCTGGGTTATAAACGTCATCTCCTAATTGGTTCTATCATAAAAACATGGACAAAGTTTATTAAACTGCAAAACCTTTGTTTTTGCGGGACATCCTGAAGCACATTTTGTTATAGTTTTTCAATTAATATCTCGAGCCTCAACAAATACAACATAGTTTGTGACAGCCACAAAAATGAAGTTACTGGAGTAGAACAACTCCTTTCAAAGGAAGTACTGCACAATTAAACAGGAATAACACTTTCAAACCAGGAACAGAAAATGTTTCCATTTTGTTACATAGTGATATTTAATGGACGAGGACAGAATTCATTCGAACACATGGTAAGTAGACGATTTAATACTTGTAACTTTTGGGAACATATGTATGCCTTTCACTGAACTCATGCATAGATTGGACTACTGCAATGCGCTCTACGTGGGGCTGCCCTTGAAAACGGCTTGGAAATTCCAACTGATCCAACAGGCAGCAGCCAGGATGTTAACTGGGGCCCCTTACAGAGAGAGGTCAAGCCTTCTGTTCAAGGAGTTCCACTGGTTGCCGTTTATTTTCCAAGCCCAATTTAAGGTGCAAGTGCTTACCTACAAAGCCCTGAACGGTTTGGGACCACCCTATCTGCGTGACCACATCTCCGTCTACGAACCCACGCGTTCACTTCGATCATCTGGAGAGGCCCTGCTGTGTGTGTGGGGACTCGAGACAGGGCCTTTTCTGTGGTGGCCCCCCGACTCTCCCAAAAGATCTTAGACAGGCCCCTACATTGACAGTCTCCAGAAAGAACTTGAAGACCTGGCTGTGCCTTCTCAGATTAGGAATCTCCAATACCAAGTCCTAGAAGCAGTTTAGTAGAACTAAGATTGCTGCACACCGCACACTGCACTTACTTTATAATCCTACATACCTCCTGTCACATCAGCACTTTTAATCTTGTACCCATTACTCTGGCCCGGCCCAGTTTTATAGTGTCTTGATGCATTGTTTATTGTTTGTTGTTTATACTGCTTAACTGTTTTTAATTTGCTTTAGGTATTGTATTGTTGTATTGTGTTTTGAGGCCTTGGCCTATGTAAGCCGCATCGAGTCCTTCGGGAGATGCTAGCGGGGTACAAATAAAGTAATAATAATAATAATAATAATAATTTTTTATTGTTATATTGCACTCCTGAGGTATATGTTTTCAGTTTCCCTTTCCCTCCCTCATAATTTTTGCATTATAAAGAAAGCACCTATTTGCTTTATGGCAGACTTGAAACCTTATGTGTTCATTCGATCAATCACAAGACTCACCTGGCATTTTACTAGGATGTCAAAGAAGTCCTCATCTGGCTCACTGTTGCTGCTGGCCATCAAGTGGCCAAGGACAGACTGGCTATTGTGTTGATTCAGACGAAGCCCTGGCAGGTTGCTGGCACTGGCCCGCTGGTCATCTAGCCGCCTACTTTGAGAGCTCACAAGCAGATCCAGAAACTCATCTGTGTGCGGTGAGACCATAGGAGTAGAAAAGGCTGCAAAGTAATGAGAAAAGGTAAGTATCATCTCTAACCTTGATCCAGGTACAAGAACTGACTTCACTCAGAAGTTGCAATTCTGTACATTACATTTTTTTAATGTCCTGGATGGTGTGGAGGACCCTGTTGCCGTCAGCCTTTTCCCGTCTTGGAAACAATACCGCTGATCGTCCATTCGGTTGCTCTGAAATCGGCTTAGCAAGTCAAAAAACCCTTCATCTCCAGGAGCATCAGAGCAGCTTTTCTAAAAATAATAATAAATAATTTAGGAAAAATACAAAGAAAGCTGGTTATTAACAACGAACTTTGGGAAAAATTATTTAAATAATTCTAAGACTCAGGGTATTGGAATGAGAGAGGGAACGACTAGCAAGGAAGAAGCAGAGAGCACTTGGCCAAGAAGTATGCTTAATACAATTCTAGTTGTGCATTTGAACTGCTTATTCAGGCACGATCATTAAAAATTAAATTTATGTATATATAATCCATCTTATACAAAGTAGTGTGCCAATTTATACTACTGTTCCAATCATAATAATCTCTTCCTTCTGCGTTTGATAGTGAAGTATTTTCTAACAAGTGTGCTTTGAATTACACTTTTAGCTCACCTGTCCAACACTGATGGGCCCCTTTCTTCCAAAATCAACCACATAATAATATGCCTCAAAAAGAATCTGTGAGCTGTAATTTGTAATCGTACTTTGACATTCAGAGTTCTAAAACAACCCAGTAAATACCTTTTGTGAACTTAGTCGATGATCAATAGAATTACTAGCATCCTGAAGAACTTTTGAAGTGATGTTTTTGTATTTTTTGCCTTTTAATCGATTTACAAAATGTAGCTTTGCAGAAGGTTTGGAAACTAGTTGTTTCTGTTTGGCCAATATTTCACTGTTCCAGTCCTGAACCTGGGAAACAAGCAACCATGTATATTAAGAAACTATCCAGAAGACAGTTTCCCACTGCACAAAATGCTGGCAATTTTTAATTGTGTTGCCCTGGCAAAACATTGTAATTTTTTGTAGCATCCACTTTCCTCTAGTCAGTGCAACTTCCCTTACTATTCTTGAGAGTAAAGAGTCATATTCTCAATCATGATGTTACTATATCTCCGATTTAAAATCTTTTCAATACTGAAGTACTACGTTCTCTGATATATCTTTTAAACCACACTTTAAATGAATTGGGTTGGATTCTGCCTAGGTTATACTTAGAGAACAGCAGCTGATATCTGATTAGCTATAATTCCAGTTGTTTCAATGTGTCTGCTGTGAGTATGACCAAATTTAGGTCCAATCCATTACACTATGAAAAAATATGCGTCTTCTACAGGAGAGATAAAGTGGGGTATTATTATTAATAATAATATAACTATATAATCTCATTTCACCATTTACCCTCAATTTTGTCTTCAGTGCACCCTTTATACCAGTGGTTCTCAACCTTCCTAATGCCACGACCCCTTAAGAAAGTTCCTCATGTTGTGGTGACCCCCAAGCATAAAATTATTTTTGTTGCTATTTCATAACTGTATTTTTACTACTGTTATGAATGGTAATGTAAATATCTGATATGCAGGATGTATTTTCATTCACTGGAACAAATTTGGCACAAATACCCAATACACCAAATTTGAAAACTTGTGGGGTTGGGGGAGGGGTTGATTTTGTCATTTGAGAGTTGTAGTTGCTGGGATTTATAGTTCACCTACAATCAAAGAGCATTTGGAACTCCACCAACGATTGACTTAAACCAAACTTGGCACACAGAACTCCCATGACCGACAGAAAATACTGGAAGGGTTTGGTGGGCATTGACCTTGAATTTTGGAAATGTAGTTCATCTACATCCAGAGAGCACTGTGGACTCAAACAATGATGGATCTGAACCAAACTTGGCACAAATGCTCAATATGCCCAAGTGTAAATGCTGGTGGAGTTTGAGGGAAATCAACCTTGACATTTGGGAGTTATATTTGCTGGGATTTATAGTTCACCTACAGTCAAAGAGCATTCTGAATCCCACCAACAATAGAATTGGGCCAAACTTCCCACACAGAACCCCCATGACCAACAGACAATACTGTGTTTTCTGATGGTCTTTGGTGACCCCTCTGACACCCCCTTGTGACCCCCCCCAGGGGTCCCGACCCCCAGGTTGAGAAACACTGCTTTATACGAAGGTCCTTTTTCTTGACTCCATCTCGGAAGAGTTCCTCCCTCACAAATAAGTTGCTCCACTGCTACCTCACTCTCTGTTTTTATCCCCAGTATTTCAATTTGTAAATGCGGCCTGCTCATTATTTTGTGTCTTGAATGGTTTTATTTTACTGTATATTGGTTGTAATATTCTTATAGTGTATGTGTTCTGATTTTATTTTGTTGCTGTGTTGTTGGGCCTGGCCCCATGTAGGCCGCCCCAGGTCCCCGCTGGGGAGATGGTGATTATTATTATTATTATAAATTTTGAAAAAAATCTGTTTCTGGGTTGTTGTAGGTTTTTTCGGGCTATATGGCCATGGTCTAGAGGCATTCTCTTCTGATGTTTCGCCTGCATCTATGGCAAGCATCCTCAGAGGTAGTGAGGTCTGTTGGAACTAAGAAAAAATGTTTATATATCTGTGGAATGACCAGGGTGGGACAAAGGACTCTTATCTGCTGGAGCTAGGTGTGAATGTTTCAACTGACCACCTTGATTAGCATATAATGGCCTGACAGTGCCTGGGGCAATCTTTTGTTGAGAGGTGATTAGATGTCCTTGTTTGTTTCCTCTCTGTTGTTTTGTTGTTGTAATTTTAGAGTTTTTTTAAATACTGGTAGCCAGATTTTGTTCATTTTCATGGTTTCCTCCTTTCTGTTGAAATTGTTCACATGCTTGTGGATTTCAATGGCTTCTCTGTGTAGTCTGACATAGTGGTTGTGAGAGTGGTCCAGCATTTCTGTATTCTCAAATAAAATGCTGTGTCCAGGTTGGTTCATCAGGTGCTCTGCTATGGCTGACTTCTCTGGTTGAAGTAGTCTGCAGTGCCTTTCATGTTCCTTGATTCGTGTTTGGGCAATGCTGCGTTTGGTGGTCCCTATGTAGACTTGTCCACAGCTGCATGGTACATGGTAGACTCCTGCAGAAGTGAGAGGATTCCTCTTGCCCTTTTCTGAATGTAGCATTTGTTGGATTTTCTTGGTGGCTCTGTAGATAGTTTGTATGTTGTGTTTCCTCATCAGCTTCCCTATGCGGTCAGTGGTTCCCTTGATGTATGGCAAGAACACTTTTCCTCTGTGTAGATCTTCGTCTTTATTCTCGTGGCTTGTCCTCAGTCTTGCAGCTCTTCTGATGTCAGGAGAGAATGCCTCTAGACCATGGCCATAGGTAGGTAGTCCCCTGACATTAAATCCAGTCATGTCTGATTCTGGGGTGTGGTGCTCATCTCCATTTCTAAGCCGAAGAGCCAGCGTTGTCCATAGACACCTCCAAGGTCATGTGGCCGGCATGACTGCATGGAGCGCCGTTACCTTCCCGCCGGAGTGGTACCTATTGATCTACTCAACATTTGCATGTTTTCGAACTGCTAGGTTGGCAGAAGCTAGGGCTGACAGCGGAAGCTCACGCCGCTCCCCGGAATCGAACCTGCGACCTTTTGATCAACAAGCTCAGCAGCTCAGTGCTTTAACCCACTGCGCCACCGGGGGGCCATATAGCCCAAAAAAACCAACAACCCAGTGATTCCAGCCATGAAAGCCTTCGACAAATCTGTTCCTGGTTTGAAAGTGTTACTTCCTGTTTAATTCTAAGTATAGTGTTCCCTCATTTATTGCGGGGTTCCGTTCCAGGACCCCCCACAATAAGTGAAAATCCGTGAAGTAGGGATGTTGTATTAATTTTAATATTTATACATTATTTTATATATTATTTCCTTACCCGCCTCTTGGCCCATCCCAAAGGCGCCTGCCTGGCCCCCACAGAACCCTGAAGAGCCTCTGGAGCCATGTAGGCAGCAGCAGGCCAAGGAGGAAGGCCTTCCCCGCCACACCTCAGGCTTCTGGGGTTGGTGAAGGCCAGGAAGGCAGGCCTTCCCCACCGTGCCTCAGGCTGCCACACTTCTGGGATCCCTGAACTCCACTGGACATAAATATTTTATATTTTATAGTTTGATTAATATTTTCAAAAAACCCGCAAAACAGTGAGTCTGCTAAAAGCGAACCGCAAAGTAGTGAGGGAACACTGTAGTTGTTAATGGTAGTCATCCTCCAGAAACTTCATTTCTGTGGCTGCAATAAAATTTGGGTCGGGAAAGAAGGGGATTCTGCTCTGTGCAGCTTGCCTCAAACAGATAAGGTAAACTGCAGCTGAGTATGTGTAAACTGCAAAACGGGGAGAAAAGAGCACAGCAAATTGTCTTGTTTATATGGTCACAATGGAAATCATAAAGGGATTTGCTAATGATCAATTTAGATCCTGGATTTCAGCAGCACTAATTACCTTAAGTTATGCTTAGATGTCATTTGCCTTCAGTGCTCACCCCAAGTATCACTTTTCATACTGCCAAGTACTCTCCCTCCCACAAAAAGAGGCAAAAATAAATGTTCTATCTCTAATCTATGCGAAACAACTACATAGCCAAACTACTAAATTGTTTCTTGCATAACAAGTATTGAATGTTCTACATCAAAAAGCAGCTACTGCTCAAAAACACTGGAGGGAAATATGCTATTGAACACAAAGACACAATGTGTATCTACTCAATATACTCAACACACCGAGAGCAAGCAACTGTGCATGACAAATTCAGTATCAGATAAAAGTATACAACAGAAAGGAGGATGAGGGGACTATATTCTCAGGTCTTTAGCAAAAATATGACTTTCAGTAATATTATATTCAAAGAGAAATTTATTATTTTGCCCAGAAAGTTTCTCTTGGTAACTAAAGCTCGATTTGGCAAGTTTCAGAAAGCTCTCCATGTATATACCACAAAATAATTGTGTTCTGATATTCTAAAGCAGTGATTCCCAAAATATAGGTTGCTTACCTGTAACCGTAAGTTTCCCAAGTGATCACCTGTGAATTCGCACATCCCCGCCCATCCTCCCCACTGTTGTTATGCCTCGGTTTTTCTAGCTGCTTTCGCGGCGGAAGAACTGAGGCGGTGGCTCCACCCACATGCTACTTATATTCGCAAGGGGAGAGTGGCCGTGGCCAACCACCAAGTTTTTCAAATCTATCTAGAAGGTTCCGAAGCTGTCTGCTCAGGCGCAGAAACTACCACATGTGCAATTCACAGGGATCACGATGGGAAAGTGGGTGTTACCGCCCCCTAGTGGGCGCTGCAGTGATCCGGGGGGGGGGGGTAGTAATGGCCACAGGTGCGTTTGGGGGCAATGAATAACTGTAAGGGGTTGGTGAAAGCATAAAAGAAAGAAGGGAAGATTTAGAAAAATTGATTTCCAGGGAGTAGGCCAAATAAGTTTGGGAACCACTGCTGTAAAGAAATAATTGTACGAATTATAATGACTAATTATCGTATTATCATAAGTAATTCAAATTGATTATTCTCTTTAACAGTTCTCTGTCCACTTAAAGAAAAGATACAATCTGTAAGCATCTAAAAAAAATACTGTACTTAAGTGCTGAGATGCAGCTTAAGAACCGCAAATTAAATTCAGACCAAGCTATCAGGAATAATTTTTCACTGAAATCAAGAAAAACTAAGTTTGGACCCAACACTATGAATTATTTTTACAATCCAGTTTCTTGCATATATATACAATGCACAAACCTTCTCAGGTGTCAACTTCATAAGCTCCATGTTTTCCATACTGTGGCGACGTCCAAGTCGTGGTCTTGTGCCTTGAAATAGTTATTATATCAGAGTTATTATTTCTCAAGATCACTAAAATCCAATTCCCATTTTGTTGATAATAGTAACTACATTAGATTGTTTAAATATGCCAATTCAGATTCATTTACAAAGCACAGAAGGGATTAGTAACAAGCTACCAGGAACCTATATATTGTGATTTTATTTTATTATGTTGGTGTTGAATTCTTGCCATTAATATGTTGTAAACCACCTTGCGTACCCCCCAGGGGTGAGAGATGGTTTATAAATATACTAAATAAGTAAATAAATAAATAACTTAACTTATGAGTACCTTTATATAGCTATATAGCAGTCATGCCGGCCACATGACCTTGGAGGTGTCTACGGACAACGCTGGCTCTTCGGCTTAGAAATGGAGATGAGCACCGCACCCCAGAGTCAGACATGACTGGACTTAATGTCAGGGGACTACCTTTACCTTTACCTACCAGGAACCTGCATATATTCAAGGTCTTTCTTCTAGAAATCCATGCCCCCTGACAGTTAACAAGCTTATCATATCGTAATTGGCTTTTGGCCAGTAATGCAGTGCAAAGAATAATCAGGAAATATGTGCTATGACAATCGGAATGGCCACGGGTGGACAATTTTTGGATCATGTGATTTTAATATCTATATTAGAATGTTTTTAATGCTTTGTCTTAGTGTTTACATGTCGTATATGCCGATGTTTAATGGTTTTAATGATTTTAATTTATAGTTATATGTCAGTGTTTAGCTATTGTGATTTTATTTTATTATGTTGGTGTTGAATTCTTGCCATTAATATGTTGTAAACCACCTTGCGTACCCCCCAGGGGTGAGAGATGGTTTATAAATATACTAAATAAGTAAATAAATAAATAACTTAACTTATGAGTACCTTTATATAGCTATTGTGAATTTTAGACCTTTCATGTTCCAGAAAAGGCAAAATCAGATTGTAGGAACCATTTTCCATTTTCTGATTGTGCCTACAAAATGAGGCCAGTATGTAAAGTGGGTGCAAAATGGTATGGCTACACCTCAAATGCAGGAGCTGCTGCCTCTTGTCAACAAAGAGCCCATTTGTGAACACCAAAAAGAACAACATATACAGCAATACCAGATCAAAGACCTCTGTTGTCCACTTCTCTACACAGTACTCTAGTGAGCTAATCTCAAAATTTCTCCATCAATGAAATAAGACAGACCATAGAAGTCAAGAAATTGTTCTTAAATGTATTAAAAGACTTATTTTGTTTATATTTTATTGTTTTATGTATACTTTATCATGGAGGGAGAATAATGTTTATGTTAAATTAATTTTATTTTATTTTATTTTATTTTAAATCAGTTTGATCTAAGCATGGCTGTCTTTGATAAGCTATTTCTGATTATAAGATTTTTTTTTGGTTGACTTATATACTTTGTTTTTGGTTGACTTATGTTATATACTTCGTTTTACTCAACTGCTAGAGCTAAACAATCAAAACTTCATTTTAATGAAACACTGGGTGCTACGAACATGACAGAATGACTGGATACTTAGGAGAATATCTGGATATTTCAGTATCTTTAGAAGGGTGCCATTTCCTGGGGAACCAAGCAAAGGCTACCCTATTTTTTCCAATCCGATTTCTACTGGAGCATAGATCACAAATTTCAACAAGAGCCATGAAGCAAACCACACTTTGGGTTGTTTAGTTAGTCCAGCTATTGGGAAAAGGCAAGTGACAAGAAGTAGCCAGGATTCTTGAGAATTCAACAAAGTAGATTCATCTGTAATAACACTTAGTGGGGCTGAGTTTTGTTTAAACTAATTGGACTGAAGATCCAGGGAGTGCGGTGGCGCAACGGGTTAAACTGTTGAATATGCTGATCTAAAGGTTGGCAGTTTGAAGCCATGGGTCGGGGTGAGCTCCAGCTGTTAGCCCTAGCTCCTGCCAGCCTAGCAGTTCAAAAACATATAAATTTGAGTAGATTGATAGGTACTGCTTCGGCAGGAAGGTAATAAAGGCGCCCATGCAGCCATGCTGTCAACACAACTAGGAAGTATCTATGGACAATAGGCTCCTCGGCTTGGAAATGGAAGAAGCGTACCTCCCCATGGCCAGAGTTGAGCACTGCCTCCAGAAAACCAGAGATGAAAGGGGAAGCTTTTATTTATTTATTTATTTATCTATCTATTTATGGCATTTATATGCTGCCCTTCTCACCCCGAGGGGGACTCAGAGCAGCTTACAATATATATTTTCATATAATATATTACATTATTAGCATAGTACAATATCAGTATTATATATTACTATATTGCACTATACCATTATATTGTAATATTATTAGCAATATGACATGTAATGTAAATATATAATTATAATATTGTATTATTATTACTAGTATTATATTGTATTACATTATAATATGGAATAGAATGTAATACAATATAATACTAGGAATAATAATACAATATTATAATTATAATTATATGTTTACATTACATGTAATATTACTAATAAAATTACAATATAATGGTATAGTGCAATATAGTAATATATAATACTGATATTGTATTACATTATAATATGGAGCCCCCGTTGGCGCAGTGGGTTAAACCTCTGTGCCAACAGGACTGAAGACCGACAGGTTGCAGGTTCGAATCCGGGGAAAGGCGGATGAGCTCCCTCTATCAGCTCCAGGTCCTCATGCGGGGACATGTGAGAAGCCTCCCACAAGGATGATAAAACATCTAATTATCCGGGTGTCCCCTGGGCAACGTCCTTGCAGACGGCCAATTCTCTCACACCAGAAGCGACTTGCAATTTCTCAGGTCGCTCCTGACACGACAATTTTTTTAATAATATTATAAATATTATATGTATATACAATATACTATATTATGTTATTAGTAAAGACAAGATGGAAATGTCTTCTGCTCCCCTCTGTCTTCGCTCTGGCCAGAGCAGCAGTTGGTGCCACAGGGGGGAGGGGCCTTTTCCCTTTGTTATGTGTATTTGTATGACATTGTTATTCCACTGTATTAAGGCATTGAATGTTTGCCCATCTGTGTATGTTGTAATCTGCTCTGAGTCCCCTCGTGGAGCTAAAGCAGAATATAAATAGTGTTGTTGTTGTTACTGTATTGTCGAAGGCTTTCATGGCCGGAATCACTAGGTTGTTGTAGGTTTTTCGGGCTGTATGGCCATGTTCTAAAAGCTTCTAGAACATGGCCATACAGCACGAAAAACCTACAACAACCCTATTATTATTATTATTATTATTATTGAGGAATCTTGCATTTTACTGAAAGAAGAAATGCACTAGAAGCATTTACTTACCACAGAAGCTACTATCTGGGAAATTATTTTCTGTCATCACTGAATTGTTTGTGCTGAAGCTTAGACCAAGCACCATCTGGAGATCGGAGAGGTTAAGCTTAGCTGTTAGTTCTCCAGTTTTATCCCCCACCTGCAACCAAAAGTATTTATGTATTATGTAGCTATGCCATATAGATTATCCACAAATCCCTTTATCACAGTCTAGCGTGAAGGTTTTACCATTGAAATTTTCAAGTATTTGGTATTTTAGAGATTGTAAAAGCATAATGTTGGCTCCAAACCAATTGTGATGAAACTCTGGAGCAAAGAGGATAGTAAATTAGAAGTTGGTTTTTATTGTGAATGATAATTCTTGGATGCTAGCATGAGTAACCCTCACTTATGGAAATACGCCCCCCCCCCCCCCCCCAAGATCAGCATCTCAAGGAGTCCACCAAACATTCTGATTTGCAAAACCTTGTCACTAAGACATTATTCAGAAAGATACCAAATACTGAACTAGCAGGAAACATGGAAATGAAAAATGAATATGAAGGAGGCTGAACTCAACTTTTTCTGAATTAAGATGTTCGACCCTTGCCTCGGGATGCTGGCATAAGTGATAAATAAACCCATGAGTGTGGATAACTCAGGCAGTCATCCAGAGAATAACAATTTTACAATTATACTTTGTTCTATTGCATCTTTTATTTTCAAAGAGAACACTTTGTTCATCAGTTCTTATGACATCAACAGACAACCATTAGTCACAACTGTAACTCACACATTTCCAACTACATTTGCTGCATACTGTGCAGAAATATGGAAGACAATGTACCAGGACCTTCAAAAGTGCACACATAACCACAACAAGAGAATGATACCCAGCTGCTCCTATGCGTTTGCCCATTTCTAACATCACTACAAGCAAAATGTAGGAGCCATTTCAAATCCTGATGCAGTTCTCTCAACAATATATCTAAATCAGTGGTTCTCAACCTGGGGTCCCCAGATGTTTTTGGCCTTCAACTCCCAGAAATCCTAACAGCTGGTAAATTGGCTGGGATTTCTGGGAGTTGTAGGCCAAAAACATCTGGGGACCCCAGGTTGAGAACCACTGAAAACGATCTGTTCGAAAGATGTACATACTTTTTCTTTCCTTTTGAGATCATGGGCACAAAGTAATGAATCCATGTATACATACCTCCCTTGAAATGTCTAAGTGTCTTTCTGCATAATGCATAGCTTGATCATGGTTCCCAAGGGCTGTATATGCATTTCCTAAACTCCAGCAGGCCCTTCCTTCACCAATTCTGAAAAAATAGTTCAACAGTGTCACACTTACGAAAATACTTCAGATTCTAACTGCTGAAATCAGTAACTACATTGTGGGAATTACTGCACATTTCTATCCATGAAACTCTAATTAATGCAACTATAGGGTCCTATGAAAAAATCAATAATAATCTGTTCTGCCATTTATGGCCATTTCATGGAGGAGCAATGAAAGTGAAGAGAAGTAATTGTATCAACAGTAACCTAAGGATGCTCAATTAAGTTAAAACATCATGAGAAATAGCTACACAGAGAAGTATTTGTGCACTTAGTTCAGGGGTCCTCAAACTTTTTAAACAGAGGGCCAGGTCACAGTCCCTCAAACTGTTGGAGGGCCGGATTATAATTTGAAGAAAAAAAAAGAATTAATTCCTATGCACACTGCACATATCTTATTTGTGGTGCAAAACCACTTAAAACAATACAATAATTAAAATGAAGAACAATTTTAGCAAATATAAACTTATTAGTATTTCAATGGGAAGTGTGGGCCTTCTTTTGGCTGATGAGATAGGATTGTTGTTGTTGTGTGCTTTCAAGTCATTTCAGACTTAGATTGACCCTGAGCGAGGGCCAGGTAAATGACCTTGGAGGGCCGCATCCAGCCCCCAGGCCTTAGTTTGAGGACCCCTGACTTAGTTAATGGTGACTATCTCCTGCTTTCAGCATGAGAAAGCATGAGGCTGAGTTCCAATGCTAACTATGCATGCAAAATAAATGTATATTGGTTACTGAAATATTTTCAACAGACCTACTCCTCCCACTTCAAAAGATTTGTACTAGAAGGACTCTGAGTTAATATATTTCTTAAGAAGCAGTTCCCCTATCATAGGGTAAATTCCTACTAAAATGGAATTCCTGTTGTTCAAGATGCTACTTCTAAAGTAGTTTAATTGGATTTTGCAACGCAAATGGAAAAGAGTCACATGTCCCATTGGTCAAATTTAAGTGTTTTAGGCATGCCAAAGTAGCTCTTTGTTTTCCTGCCAATATGAAGTAGGAAATTCTATAGGATCATTTTATACTTATATTAGTTATACAGCCACAGACGTACCTATCATTCAGTTCTTCAGCAATTGCCAAGTGCTTTAGATGATAATCAATAGCCTTTTCATAGTCCTGGAGTAAAGTGTATGTATTTCCAAGGCTGTAGCAAGCCTGTGCTTCTACGGCTCTGTCTGACAGCTGCCTGGCGAGCTGCAGGGTCTTCCTAAAGAATAAACAAGTAGATATTATCTCTACAATATCATCAATATATTGTTGCAACACATACAGCCCTCCATTTTTTTAATTCAGTTGCATTAAATTAATCTATAGAAAGTTATGTTTCTTGCATATGCTTTTTAAAAACCTAGAATATGCTTTTAAAGACAACCTTATTTACAAAATAAAAAAGCATACAGCAGAAGTTCACAATAAAGGCTGCAAATCATTACACTATGTAACAAAATTTGGGTTTTTTTCTGCTCCTGGTCTGAAAGTGTTATTTCCTGTTTAATTGTGTGATACTGACTTTGAAAGTTATTATACTTTAAAAACTTTGTTTTTGTGGCTTCCACAAACTATGTTGAATTGGCCTAGACCCTATGAGATATTCATTTTAAAACTATTTATTATTTATTTACTATACTTGTATATCGCCTTTCTCAGCCTATTGGCGACTCAAGGCGGTTTGCAATAAGTCAGTACACATAATAGCGAAATACAAATTAAGCATTAAAGCAATATAAAACCACAATAGAAACCATAAAAACCAATATCATTATCATCAGCGTCTCCTAGTTAAAAAACTTTGTCCAAGTTCCATTGACAAGTGATTCCATTTCCTATGTCAGTTACTCTGCATTTGTAAACGCTTGCACATATAACTATGTCTTAACAAAGACCACCAGCATTGAAGTGATGGTCCTCCAACATCAACTCCGCTGGGCCGGCCACGTTGTCCGGATGCCCGACCACCATCTCCCAAAGCAGTTGCTCTATTCTGAACTTAAGAACGGAAAACGGAATGTTGGTGGACAGGAAAAGAGATTTAAAGATGGCCTCAAAGCCAACCTTAAAAACTCTGGCATTGACACTGAGAACTGGGAAGCCCTGGCCCTTGACCGCTCCAGCTGGAGGTCAGCTGTGACCAGCAGTGCTGCGGAATTCGAGGAGGCACGAATGGAGGGTGAAAGAAAGAAATGTGCCAGGAGGAAGGCGCGTCAAGCCAACCCTGACCGGGACCGCCTTCCACCTGGAAACCAATGCCTTCACTGTGGGAGAAGATGCAGGTCAAGAATAGGGCTCCACAGCCACCTACAAACCCACAAAAATAGTCATCAAGGAAGAATATCTTACTCATCCAACGAGGGATCGCCTAAGTAAGTAAGTAAAGTATTAACTTTTCTCCAAAACGTTATGAGTGAGGGAGCCGATCTAATCTCCTTAGGGAGGGCGTTTTATAGCTGAGGGGCCACCACAGAGAAGTCCCTATTTCTCATCCCCACCAATCATACTTGTGATGAAAGCAGGATCGAGAGCAGGGCCTCCCCGACAATCTTAAAGTCCTAGATCAGTGCTTCTCAACCTTGGGTCCCCAGATGTTTTTGGCTTACAACTCTCAGAAATCCCAGCCAGTTTACCAGCTGTTAGCATTGCTGGGAATTGTAGACCAAACCATCTGGGGACCCCAGGTTGAAAACCACTGCCTTAGATGGTTCATAAGGGGAGATGCGTTCGGACAGGCAAAATGTGGTGCAGAATGTCCCGCAAAAACAAAGTTTTTGCAGTTTAATAAACCTTTTCCATGTTTTTACCAAATTAAAAAATGACATTTATAACCCTGGAACAAAAAATTGTGTTACATAGTGTTATTAGAAGGTAAGGTGGATCCATAGTTAACCATGTAAATGAAAATAAGTACACTATTTGTGAAGGTCATAACTGAAACAATGTTATTTAATAAACTAACTTGTAGTATTCAGCCGCTGTTTCAAACTCCCCAAGGAAAATATAAGCATTTCCAAGATTACTGTAGGCTCTTCTTTCTGCAGCTCGATCTCCAAATTCTTTTGCAATTAAAAGACGCTGCAAAACAAAGTTCTCTTGTTAAAATTTCAGGGGCGACAGAATACCTAGAATACAATGGGTACCCTTATTTGTGTAACCCCACCTCAAAAATATGCAAAGAGCATCTTGAAATGATCCCTACATTCCAAAACCTGGTGTTTCAGCTAAATAGTGGACTGTATAGGCATGGTATGCATTGCCAAGGCATCTGAGAGCACCTGATTTCTGCTTTTGTTAATTTGTGAAAGTATCTATTTAGAGTATTTATAGCCTGCCTTCCAGCCAAAAAGGCCCCTCAATGTAACTAATGATTAAATTGTTAGTTTTGTACCCACTCTCTCAGATTCTATATAAGATAACAACACATAAGGAAAAGACAAAGGCAGTGGGAGAAGTAATAAAGTCCAGCCAATCAGATGGCAGAGCAAAGACTGTGAAGCGATCATCAGCCACTAGGCCAGTAGTTCTCAACCTGTGGGTACCCATATGTTTTGGTCTTCAACTCCCAGAAATCCTAACAGCTGGTAAACTGGCTGTGATTTGTGACAGTTGTAGACCAAAACACCTGGGGACCCATAGGTTGGGAACCACTACACTAGGCCAAAGCATAGTATAACTTAGAGAAAATTAAGAGTAACAGACCACAAACTGCATTTCTAAATGGCAGGTGAACAATATAGTATCCTGAGAAGCACTAACATATACTTTGCTTGTACCTGTTCATGGGCAATGACAGCACTCCTGAAGTTCCCCAGAAGATAATGGGTATTGCCCAGGTTTCCATACGCACGCCCCTGTGCAGCTCTATCTCCCAGTTCTGTCACTATGTTCAGGTTCTCCCTATTTAACAGGGAAAGGGAGAAAAAAGAGATATGAAGTTTGTTTGGCAGGACTATACAACTAATATTTAGGACAATTATGAATGTTCCTGGTATTATGAGGTAAAAAAACACTTATATTTGATGAGAGCGCCTTTACAGCTATGGTATATAACAAACTTGCCAGGCCCCTTGTGAATGTGGAAGCACACCAACTTGTAACAAGGGCCCTGATTCAGATACTGAGATGTGGCACAATCTGAACACACAGTAAAACTGCACTGATCACCCAAACCTCTCAGAAGCAGTGGAAGAAAGGGTCTATTCCTAAATTTAATCACGAATCCTAATTATTCATTTATTAGAAACATTTATTCTCACCCCAAAGGGGACTCAGGGCAGAGCACAGCATATATATAGCAAACATTCAATGCAGGGACACAAATTCATATACACATACATAAACATTAAAAACATTTATCTCAATATTAAAATGCACCATTTAAAACCGTCCTAGTAATCAGTGTCAAATCTAATCGGCCTGATAATCTTTCCTATTGCTGCTTTCTTGCCCTGTCCCGAAAGTTTGGTCCCACAGCTAAGTTTTGACCATCCTTCTAAAGGACAGGAGGGAAGGGGCTGATCTGATCTCACCAGGAAGGGAGTTCCATAGCCGGGGGGCAATCACCGAGAAGGCCCTGTCTCTGGTCCCCACCAATCGCATCTGTGACAATGGCAGGACAGAAAGCAGGGTCTCTCTGGAAGATCTTAATCTCCGAGATGGTTCATAGGAGGAGATGCGTTCAGACAGGTAAATTGGGCCGGGGCCGTTTAGGGCTTTATAGGCCAAAGCCAGCACTCTGAATTGTGCCCGGAAGCAAACAGGCAGCCAGTGAAGCTGGCGTAACATGGGAGTTGTATGCTCCCTGTATGCCGCCCAAGTTATTAACCTGGCTGAGTCTCGTTGGACTATTTGAATGCTAAATGCCTTGGAGTACAAAAGGTAAAAGGTAAACTGAAGACAACATTAGAGTATTTTTGTGCTGTGTTTTTTTGCTTTGCGCTGTGTTTATGTTCTGTAGAAACTTCATTCACACTAGTGCTTCTCAGGCTATCTGATGCGAGGGACCAAATTATTTTTCTCTAGTGTGCCAGGGACCAGTGCTCACTGGCTACAATTGTGTTTTTCTTTTCTGGGAAACTGCCAGGGATCAGCAGCCCATGGCTCACTGCACAGCATTAACTTGCACAGCCCTAGACTTCATGTTTAAAATCAGGTGATATTATCTACTGGAGACTATACCAGAGAGGGAGAAACGCATGCAAAAGCTGTTGTACATGCCCAAGAGACCTTTGGCCTTATGGTAGTCCCCCCTGTAGGAGAGAGGTGATTAATGGAAACTGAATCATTTCAGCCTCTCTATGTCCCTTTTACACAGCCATATAATCCAGATTAGCAAATCAGATAATCCACATTATCTGCTTTGAACTGGATTATAGGAGCCTACACTACCTTATAATCCAGTTCAAAGCAGATAATATGGATGTTATATGGTAGTGTAGAAGGGGCCAATATGGTGAATATTCAGGAAAAAATAAATTTTTGTGACTTCTCCATGTCAAAAGTTATTTCCATAAACCCACTACCTTGTAAAATAATACATTTTTAAAAAAACACTTCCAATATCATCAGCCAAGCCTACTTAAACATTATGCTAAAAAAATTTTAATTGCTATTTTGGCTTTATTAAGTTCTGAAAATTGGATTTTATTCTTTTTCTTCTTTCATAAACATATAACCATTATTGAAAACAGGATATGTGTAACTAAAATGAAGCAAAACCCAGACAAAAACAATGCTCAACAGATTTCAGTCTGTTGGAACCAAGACGTTTATGTGGCTGCTTGCTGTACTGACCAGAAACACTTTCCCATCTAAGGAAAAATCTGCATACCCTTCTTCCCAACTGGTGAAGCATTCTGTGTCATGCTTTTGCAACCTCAAAACAAGGCTTCTGTAATTATTAACTATCCCTTGAAAACTGGTCAGGAGCAGCAAAAAACTGAACAGCTTTCCCCATTCACAATACTATTTTCTGAGAGCTTCGGTTTGGCATGGATATTTAAGGCTGATGTTACAATTTACTGATAGTTCTAACCAACCACTGCATTTCAGTGATAAATATTAAGTTGCTTTTGTAACTGGAGATAAAGGAAAAAGTACGAACTGGTGAAACCTTTGTCTATTGCATTTTAGAAATATTTGTGGCTTGGCTTTAACAAAGTTTTAATCCAATCATATCAACTCAGAGAAAACTGAAATTCAGTTTTATAATTTTTTAACTAACACATTTCAAAGCAATATTTCAACTTACATGCATATTTTGCATATTCTAAATTACATTAAAAGCAATTTAAAAAACTATAAACTTACTCATAATACTCAGCAGCTTTCTGCAATGCAGCTTTAACATCGTCAGGAAACTCTCCTGGATCATGCGTACCTGCACAGGCCACACTCTTACCCTTGGAGTGATACACATTCCCAAGGTTATAAAGTGCTCTTGCTTCTCCAACCTGTCACACATACAAAAGTATGCTGAAAATTAATTTCGGACAATTGCCTGTTGAACATTTTGAGATACAAATAAAAATAGCTGTACGCATAATAAAAAACATGAAGACACTGTCTAATACAAAATCTTTGCACTCGCAAGCCCGAAAGAAAAGGCACTCTCTAATTTGACTCCTTCCAAAGGTCTTGGGCAAATGCCCCCTTAATCCCCAAGTCACATGGCCAGTGACCAATGGTCATGTAACTGGGAATCTCCCTCAATGGACAGAAGCATACGAGTAGCTCGGCCTGTCACTGAACATTGAGAAAACCAAAGTGCTATTCCAGCAGTCACCAGCCAATCCCTCTCCAATGCCAGAGATACAGCTTAATGGTGTAACATTAGAAAATGTTGACAATTTCCGCTACCTCTGCACTCGCAGAGCTCAGGCGGTGTTGTATTTCGGTGTCAATGTTGACTTTGGTGGAGAAGAACTCCACCAAAGTCAACATCGACACCGAAATACAACATCATCTGAGCTCTGCGAGTGTAGCATTTTTCCGAATGAAGAAGAGTGTTTGAGGACAGGACATCCATAGGAATACCAAGGTACTTGTTTATAAAGCTATTGTCCTCCCAACCCTACTATATGCCTGCGAGACGTGGATTGTCTACAGACGTTACATGCAACTCCTGGAATGATTCCATCAGCGCTGCCTCCGGAAAATCCTGCAAATCTCTTGGGAAGACAGGCAGACAAACATCAGCATGCTGGAAGAAGCAAACACCACCAGCACCGAAGCGATGGTCCTCCGCCATCAACTCCACTGGACTGGCCACGTTGTCCGGATGCCCGACCACCGTCTCCCAAAGCAGATGCTCTACTCCGAACTCAAGAACGGAAAACGGAATGTTGGTGGACAGGAAAAGAGATGTAAAGATGGGCTCAAAGCCAACCTTAAAACTCTGGCATAGACATTGAGAACTGGGAAGCTCTGGCCCTTGAGCACTCCAGCTGGAGGTCAGCTGTGACCAGCAGTGCTGAAGAATGGAGGGCGAAAGAGAGAAATGTCCCGAGAGGAAGGCGTATCAAGCCAATCCCGACAGAGACCACCTTCCCCCTGGAAACCAATGCCCTCACTGCGGGAGAAGATGCAGATCAAGAATAGGGCTCCACAGTCACCAAGGGACCCACCAGAACACTGATCCTGGAAGACTATCCTACTCGTCCAATGAGGGATCGCCTAAGTAAGTAAGTAACTGGGGATGATGGGATGTCGCCCAACTGTTCTGGAAGGTGCCGAGCTCAGGACAGGCTGTATTACTCGACCGGATGTCCACCTGTTCCTACTCACTGTCATGTTCAAAAATGCCACTGGCTACATAAAAGTCAAAGGATTTCAGAATTTGGGAAAGGTTTCCTTTAAATTTAAACAGCTCAGTATTCCTCTCAATGACCCATATATCCAAGTGTCTACATCCTTGCTAAAAAAAAGTCTGCAATCTAAAGATGGTATTAACATTCACACACACAAGGGAAATACTTGACCTGTTGTGGCTCTCTCTCTGTATTTTACAGCGTCAAATGGCTAGAACATTTACTCTAGCAGATAAAATTAATTTCATTCTCTCTGTCATGAGATGAAGGACTTGGTTGTACCAAATTCTAGTCCTTATTACATAACTTGCATCCTCTTGATTTAGAAAGGTATCCAGAACAAGTTTCACAGCATGTTGATTTTTCTAAGTCAGGCCCCTTCTGCACTGCCAAATAATTCAGATTATCAAAGTAGATAATCCACTTTACCTGCTTTGAACTGGATCAAATGAGTCTACACTGCTATATAATCCAGTTCAAAGCAGATAATCTGGATTTTACATAGCAGTGTAGATGCATATCATGCACAACGCTTGGCTAATCGAGTATTCAACATCTGCTCAAACAAGTATTGTCTCTGTAGAGGGTTGGTTTTTTGCCCGAGCTGAAAAGGGGAAATATTACATATCCTGTCCAGTTTATTTTCTAGAGGTCTGTGGTGAAAGAGAGAAAGACACACACAGAGAGAGAATATGATACTAGAATGTGTGAGTTAATACTGCTGCAGCCTCTTAGACAACCTGTTTAGCCTAAGCTTTCACACCACTAGAACAAAATTGGCATCATTTTACTACCTCCACGTGAGAAATCTTAAGCTCTAGAAAGATTTTAACATTGATGCTAGAGGGTTTTTTTTTAATATTATGATTCAAACAGTAATTACTCTTACCTTGTCACTTAGGTCTCTGGAAATGTCAAGATGTCTCTGACAGCAGACAATTGCTTCTTCATAATTTCCAAGGATTTTTAAAGTATTGCCTAAATTCCCACTTGCTTTAGCTTCTCCCAGTTGGTCCCCGATAGTCCTGTAAATTGCAAAAGACACTCACTAGTATCTACCCTTTTAAAGATAAAGGTGTACTCAATCTACCTCACAAAGCAGAATTTTTCACCATTAAATAACATGTGCGTTGCATCCTCGTTCAAACATAGCTGAGCAACAATCCCAGCTATTTTTTTACTCAAGACAAAATATTTAATGCATATCCCAGATCTAGCTGAATCCACGTATGATGGGTACTTGGAGCATGCTACAGCTGATGCTCCACAAATATCTAGATGGTAGTACCAGCTTGTAGGAACTATCATGGAGGACAACAGGAAATGCTGGTGGACAACAAAAAGGGGAATGCTGGTGGATAACAAAAAAGATTTAAAGATGGTCTGAAAGCTAAACTAAACAATGTGGAACTGGGAAGCCCTGGCAATCCAGCATTGTAACTGGAGGTCAACTGTTACCAACAGTGCTATGGATTTTGAAGAGGCACAAATAGAGGGCGAAACGTGCCGAAAGAAAGGCGCATCAAACAAACCCTTATTGTGATCATCTTCCACCTATGTCCACCTATGTTTCAGTATGTCCTCACTGAAAACAACCATGTGGATCCAGAACAGGTATTCACAGCCATTTACAGATCCACCACCAATTTTTTACCTCTAGAAGACAACCACACTCAACCATAAGTAGTCACCCACGAGGAGGAGATTCCCCCAGATCACTGCTAGATGACAATCACAAACAGGCACATCCATTATACCTTGCTGGTTGTATCAGGGAAGACAACCTGTCATGTAATTTGTTGCCATTGCTTGACTTCAAGTCATTTCAGAATTATGACAAACGAAGTAGTAACCTATCATTAGGCTTCCATAGCAGGCTTGTTCAGAGGGGGTTTACTACTGTCTTCTTCTGAAACTAGGAGAAGAGGACTAGCCTAGGTTCATTCAAATGGTTTCTATGGCCAAGTATCAATTTGAAACCTGTTCTTCTGAGTCCTAGTTCAACATTCAAAGCACTAATTACTTATTACTTCAAAATAATACCTTAGTCGTTTTCAGCAATGTAACCTGGTATTACATTATTTAGAGCTGTATTGAACAGCAAATCCTTGAACTTTGTTTGCTAGCTACACCAAGTGTACTAGCATTAACCCCACACATGTGGTTTGGTACCCAGTTAAGTTTCCTGCCTTTTCTTACATCAACGATAACATTCAGACCAACTATAAGGATAGCCCTAAAAAGTAAACTATTATAATCTTACCTCACTATATCTAAGAATGATTAATAACCAACTACTATATCCATACAGGTAAAATCCTAAATGCATTTAATAGGAATAACCATCATTGAACGCTATGGGATTGACTTCCCATTAAATGGAGCAAGAAAATATCTGGAAGATTCTAAAGGTACCACAGTGTTAAGTTACCTTGCAAGAGTTAAATCGTGGTGATGATATTCCAAAGCTTTTGCATATTCGTGCAAGTAAAAATATGCATTACCCAGTTGGCTATAAATTGCACTGAGCGTTTTTAAGTCTTCTGTTCCAACCTGAACAGCGGCCTCAAAGAAAGATACACCAGCTCGACAATCTCCCGCTTTACACAATCGTTCTCCTTCCAAAGCAAGCTCCAGGCAAGAAGCTTCCATTCTACAGAGACAGGATATACGGCAGTTATAAGTAAAATAAACAGATATTACTTATAAAGAAGTTGTGATCAACACTACATAAAGTTTATTTCAGACAAACAAAACAGCCATTTGTTTTTGCAGCACAAGCTTAACATTAAGTTCTAATTAGCTGTTATTACATCAATTATATTAAACTACATTACATTACATTGCTCTATAAAAAGTAAGACATAGCTAACATTTTGAGGACAATGAAGTTTGATAGATCACCATTTGACAACACAAAAGTCGTTTGAAATAAATTAACACTCTACTTCAATATAAATAATGCTCCTATAAGGCTGCTGAAGACGAGAGCAAGGAGGGACTCTAATAATACAACCTACAACTATTATCTCGCGTATCTGCTTTGGCTGTACTGGATGCCATGTTTTGTTCATTAACTCCAAGAATTTTTTCAATTAAGATCAAAATTATATGTTAGATTTATAAATTAAAAAAATTTAACTGCTCCAAATTATATCACCAGACTATTTAGTGGACCCCACCGCTCAGCACGAACTGCCGCTCTGGGTCAGAATGAAGAGGGGGGTGGGGCAAGGGACAGTTCCATCTTGTCTCCTGCATATGTCATTAGTTGCGGACCCCTCCCCTCAGCACCAACTGCTGCTCTGGGCCAGAGTGAAGTGGGGGGTGGGGCAAGGGACAGTTCCATCTTGTCTCCTGCATATGTCATCAGTTGCGGATCCCTCCCCCCAGGCACCAACTGCTGCTCTGGGCCAGACTGAAGGGGGGGGGGCAGGGAACAGTTCAATCTTATCTCCTGCATATGTCATCAGTTGGGGACCCCTCGCCTCAGCACCAACTGTTGCACTGGGCCAGAGTGAAGAGAGAAGGGGGCAGGGGATAGTTCTGCTTTGTCTCCTGTGCTATGTTACTAGTAAAATATAATGTAATACAAAATAATACTACTACTAATATTTTTTGTTGTTGTGTCAGGAGCGTAGCTTCTGTTGTGAGAGAACTTGTCCGTCTGCTACTAATAATATATTATAATTATATACTTTATATTACATGTAATACTACTAATATTACAATATAATAATATAGTACAATATAGTAATATGTAATACTGATATTGTACTGTGCTATTAATATAATATATTGTGTGTGTGTGTGTGTGTGTATATATATATATACATACATACATACATATATATCTTGTAAGGCATTCTGAGTCCCCTTCGGGGTGAGAAGGACGGCATATAAATGGCATAAATAAATAAATAATAGTTAATGCCTAATGCCTAGCGGTAGCATTGTAAAACATAACCAATTAACATAAAAGCTGCAAGATCAGTACAATTCAGTCAGCAATGTATACTTAAACACAAAAGGAAATCCTCAGTAGACACACACAGCTACCAATACTGATGAGTTTTGAAATTGATTGTAAAATTATGATTCTACAGTCCCAATTTTGGCCTTGATTTCACAGTTAACAATACTGATGAGTTTTGAAGCTGTCTGTATCAAACAAGGAAAGTTTATTGATTAGTCTGTAGAATTATGGCTCTAAAGCAGGCATGGACAAACTTCAGCCCTCCGGGTGTACTGGACTTCAATTCCCACAATTCCAGCAGCCTACCGACTGTTAGGAATTGTGGAAATTGAAGTCCAAAACACCTGGAGGGCCAAAGTTTGCCCATGCCTGCTCTAGAGTCAAGATTTTGGCCTGGGTATCACAGGAAGACGTGATTCTATAAATCTCTTTTAATACCAACTACCAATCTAACAATAACCAATACCCACTTAATTCCCCACATATTATAAAGAGTTTTTAAAAGTAGAAACAATAATGGCATTTGGGTACTCGGAACTCCTACTGGGCTATTTTAAATTCCACAGTTTTCAACTCCCACCCACTCAAACCCCACATCTAAGCCCATTTTATTCTTGGCTTGGATTTTTACATCTGGAGAACAAGCTACAGCCATTCCTGCCAGCTGGACCAAAAGACTCCTGAACCGGATCCAGCTAGCAAAAATTATTTTCCTATGATCTGTCTGAACTGTTTTGAAAGGAGAAATTTTCCAAATACGTGGGTAACTCCCTTGGAAATATGAACCATGGAAACCTTCCCTCTTCCTCCCCTCTGCAGTTCTAATGATTCAGGCTATAAGTGGGTTAAGGTAAATGACATGAATACATCAACTCAATATATTACCACACCTCTCTCTCTAGTGTGTCAATTCCTTCCAAACCTCACCAGTACTTAAAGTTGGTTGTGTTGCCACACATGACCACATGACCAATTTTGAAAACTGAAGGAGTTTGAGGGGATGTTGGAAATGACAACCTTCTTCAAGCCTTCTGTCATGTATAATATTCTGCAATTAATGATGGTTGGTGATGGTAGGCCTAGTAGTTGGTTAATGTAAGTCTTAGTTCTAAAGGGTTGAGTAAATTGTAAGTAAGAGTTCATGGGTGAAAGCAATTAAGGGTGGAGGTATGCAAGAGATAGGTTGCAATTGGATGTTTCTGGGTATAATGAGCTAGCCTTGGGATTGATCTTTGGGAGAAAAGTACTTAAGCTAGTATATATTTCTTAAAATAAAAGTAATGAGTAGAAACTAGCAAAGAGACTAGCAAACTTCCTGGTGTTGGTGGAAGTTACAGTTTAACAGCACCTAGGGGGGACACAAGTCTCCTCTACCCAGCTAATGGTAAATGATGACTGTTCACTCTCAGCTTTTAAACCTCATCTGAAGAGCTGGGCCCAACAGTGAAAGAAAACCATTTGACTTGGAGGCAATATCTTCCACTCTTAAAACTGCTTCTTTCATTAAAAAGTTCATCCAACTGTTCATCCAAAATCCGGTATCTAAAGCCCATAAGATCAGGTCTGGCCATCTGGCACTGCCCTTTTGGGAAAAAACACTGTTAAATCTCCCCTCCAGAGTCTTCCCTTTTTTGAGCCAAACACACTCAATTCTTCCAACTTTTTCTCATATAACTTGCTTTTGATATCACTAATAACCTTTACTCTCTTTTTCTGAACTCATTACAATTTAAACATTTGACCAGAAATAGAAAAATAACTCCAAATATATCCCACCTGGTGCTGAACATATTATATAGTTATTACTGTAATTGAGAAAATAGGATTACAGTATATTAAATCAGCATTAGCCATTTGTTTTGTTTTTTTTAAAAAACTGTCTCAGGTTCAGGCTGTGAACAACTACATTTGCACATTCCTTTTCATAAATACCACTGCCAAGCCAGGTATCTCATTTCCTATGCTTGTACATTATATTCCCCATTCTCACATAAAAGTTCGTATTGTCTCTGCTGAAATTTATTTCATAGGTTTCAGCTCAGTTTTTCATTCTATCAGGTTTGTTTTTATGGTCATTTTCATCTAGACCTCTAAGTTTTGAGATAGTTGTCTTTATAAATCAGTAACTGGTGCAGAACTTCTAGTCCTCCAGATATTATTGAGTCCAGCTCATATCAACTATTACCAGCATGATAGGAAATGTAGTTCCATATAATCTGAAAGGTCACAGGGGGGCCTTCCAGACAGGCCCTTATCCCAGAATCTGATCCGAAGATTTCTGCTTTAAACTGGATTATATGAGTCAGCACTGCCAGATAATCTGGGATAAACAAAAAACCTGGGATCAGATTCTGGGATATAAGCCCTGTCTTGAGGGCCCGGGGTCTCCACCCCTATGCAATTAATGACAGTATTGGTCCCAGAACCGAGCCTTGTAGTTATTCCACTTGAAAACTTATTCCACTGACGATGATGATGATGACAATAATAAATCTTTATGTGTACCCCACCACCATCTCCCCAAAGGGACTCAGAGCACTCACAGAAGCACTCCAAGTGCCACATACAGCCAACAGATAAAGAAGCATTTGGGTAGTATTTTCCAACCAGTTATAGATGCATCTCATTATAAGCAACCTGCATATAACCAGTTTGCTAAGCAAGCTATCATAATGGATGGTTATGTCAAAGGCTTTGGTGAACAGGCAAATTACATCCATCAATGATTATGCTAATACAACAATTCTTTCAAAGTACTTCTATGTAGTAATATATAAATTATATATTACCACCAGGCCCGTAGCCAGGATTTTGATTGGGGGGGGCTGAGTTTGATTCGGGGGGATTGACTCTGAGTGAAAGAGGGTCTACCCTAGCAAACCTTTTGGATCATTACCCCAATACCCCCATGCATATGAGATATATTGAGCATGGCGATCAGATCATGATATGAATAAACATAACAGTTTAAATAATGTACCAGTAAGGCCTTTTCGCAGACCACAATGAGAATTTGGGGGGGGGGGGGCTTCAGCTACATGCCTGATTACCACGTATATATTACTGGTAATATACAAATTATATATTACCAAATTATAACATTACCATGTAATGTAATATATAGTTTATAATATTACTAAATATTCAAACAGATATACTAACATTACATTTTGCTATATCTTTACATTACATTTTATGTAATGTAACATTACATTTTGCTATATCTTAGCAAAATAACATAACATTTTGCTGTATCTTAGAATGAAATACATTCCAAACAAGAAACAACTTTGGACTGTGCTCTGCTAATCAAGTTGTTTTTAAAATTTCCAGTGCTGCATAGGCTTCTGTGGTGAAAAATAGCTTATTCTCAGTATAATTTTAGCAAATAAATCATATAGTGCAGCTTCTTTCTCAGTAGCTATATTATTTTTCATAATCATAATGATGTCTATTTTTGTCATAAAGTATTCTACCAGTACTATATACAGCATATAAGATGTAAACCAACATTTACACTTGAAGGTACTGTACTAAAAATCCATAACTATTTTTAAAGTCACCATTAATATTCTATGTAAACTGGATAAATGGAAGCACACAATTATAATAAGCACGGCAAAAGAGCAAATTATTTAAGCAACAATTAAATATACAATAATTCAAATGCTATTTGATACACTACAAAAGCAATCTTTTCTTTGCTATAGCATTAGAGGACTTTTCTGACTAATACTACTCCAAAAGAACTAGCCATTCTAGATTGTAAATAAAAAGAATATACTAAAAGCATACTATACCTTTTAGTCTTTGACATTCCACAGCCTAAACATAAAGACATGACAGACATTTTTAGCTTTTGTAGTACAACACTGTGGGTGCCTAGTAACCAGGAACTGTGTAGAATAAAAGTTATATTTCAGGCCAGGAATTCTGCAGAAATCTAGCATTCCAAATTGGCTAGCCATACCACATGCAGGATGGCTTCAAAGGTTGTCCAGAAGATCCTAAAATGATCTAACCACCGTCTGCTTTCATTTTATTGCGACAAAGTAGTCCAACATGACTAAGACAAAACCCAAATTGATTGCAACAGTATGTCATACCACAACAACAAAAGATTTAACACACTCCATTGGGTAATCTTAACTAATCTTATCCCCTCCGAAGAGGTTCTCTCCGGGCACCTCATGTTAGCTGTCAGTTTCAATTAACTTGCCATGTAGAAATTAGGGTGTTTAAATTACAAGTTTGTCTATAGCTCAATTTGGATACATTCATAGTAATCCTTTCTGTGAACTTTCATGTCCACATTTATGTTCTGAACTTTCAAGCAGATCCAGTATCTATTTTTAAGAATGATTTTAAAATACAGATTTGCACAGAGATAATTTTTCAAAGCGTGACATAGAAGCAGCTAGACGCGAAGCATGACGTGTTTTTTGGAGGGGGGAGACATACCTGCCACGCATGTAAAGACAAAGACATGTTAAGGAATAATGGCAGATTTCTTCAAATGGGAAGAAATTATTTTTTGTTGGTATGTCATAACGGGACAACGTGATTAAAGAGGCTTGGGACGAAAAGCTGTTTAGAGGCAACCCAATGAAGCTAAAAGCTAGGACTTGAAATCAAGATGTATATAACCTCAGTTAATTACAGGAACAGAATTAGCAGCCAAGTAAAGAGCTTTGCAACTGAACTATGCCCATTTATATCTAAGCAAACATTGTATTAGCTTACTAAGGGATTCTGGCATAGAAGATCAAACTAAGCATTTAGAAAATCATAAAATAAGAAACAGAAAAACAGTAGTTTATCCCAAGTCTCTGTCCAGAGGCTTTAAACAGATCCATTATTTGCTAGCCAATACCTAATAATTGAATATATTCTAAATAGTGCAAATGGGGAGGGATCCATTTGTTTATGTACTTGTGATGAAATATTTTTGAACTTTGTGTAAACATTTTCACGTGATAGATGCATCATTGTAATTTTTTGTTTCTGCATTATTCGCTGACTCATTCTCCTTTGAATATATGATTAAATATAATGTCTAGTTTTCACATTCCTATCCTTACATCTTGATCTTGTGTAATTATAATAGCTTTGCCTTAAAAATAGTCTTTTTAAAGTTCTCAGATATTTTAATGTGTTTCATTTCTAAATAAACACAGTTGTTCAAACAGAGAACACTGTCAGAATTTAGTTAAAATTAGGGCATATGATCCTTAGAGGAAGAAGACAACGCAAATGATACAGTATTTGTTTTTCATTCATGCATCTTACCAAACAATTGCCCCTAGATCATTTTCATGTGTTAAAAGATGCAGAGGAAAGACATCTGTCTTCTCGTTCTTCTATTATTTCCTAAAATATATTTTATATCTTCCTCATGTACTTTTTATTGTCCCATATCTCTAAATCTAAATTTGATACATTAACTCCCTCTGCATTTCCATTTTTGTTGTTCAAAAATGCAAGTTTCAGATTTTCCAAATAAGTGTTTTTAAATTTCCCTTTCTTGATCATTTCCCACCGCACTCATTAACATGGTTTTTGACCCTAAGATGTAGGTGCCCAGTCTTGTGCCTCAATCTACACATGCCTGATGCTTTTGCTAAATTCAGTAAACATGAAGTTGATTTACTATATGTGTTCCTCTTCATTCCTGTCCTCTGTAGCTTTCAGATGGTTTTATAAATCCAGTTCAGGTACATGACTCCATGAGTTTCTGTCTGTGTATGTACACAACTTTTTATTAAGCTTAGGAAATACAAATTATGATAAATCTGACTCTTGTTTTTAATTTCACACAGATCTACCCAAAGCACAAACATGGATCCAGTAGTATCATTCCGCTGTCAGTAGAAATGTGAGAGATACCTTGGCCCACCATTCTCACTGTCCCAGATTTAAACAGCAGAGAAGGACGGGGTAGGGATAGAAGGAATGATGATGCAATAATTAACATGTATGGATAGGAAGAAAGACCCATCTAGTTCAAATTCCAATGTCAAAATAAAAACATTGAGATTCCTTCCTTCCTTAAATATAGAAAGGCATACAAAATAAAAGTCAGTTGTACTCACTGTTGTGTTGCTAATATACAGTATTAGCTGAGCTAATCTGGCTGAGCACTGATTTCTATGCATGTACAAGCAATACACGAGATTCAATTTATTAGTTTATATTGTGAAGACTATTTTGTACACACTAAATCGAAACGCTAACACAGACAGTTTTAAGAAAACTCACATACAGCTGATCTTACTATTTTTAATCTTTGCTTCAATCATTCCAAAACATTTCTTTTGAAATAGCAAACGAGGAAAACGGAGAAGCAATCTGATCTGCCTTTCCATTTCTTGTTTTTGTTTTTTTTTACTTTTGCTGTTGTCACTAAAAGGTAATTCCCTGCAATGGTTTCATTCCTTCAGGCCTGGCATCAGCTATCATCACAAGGATTTGCTGTATTTGCTAACCTAAAGAGACACAAACTCTTTCAATACCTAATTAATTTTCTTTGTCAAAATGAGAGTGCATGCATAGCACCACCACCAGGAGATAATAGATATCAAAGGAGAGATAAGGAACAAATAAGCAGAGCTGCAAGAAACTGACTATCACTTAAGCACCTATTTGTTATGCATGAATAAATTCCAGAAAGTACAAATACATGTAATTATTTCCAAGGATCAACACAGTTCTTTGAAGAACAACTTTATGTTCACTTAAAAGATCCACAGTCACAAATAAGAAACCTATTTGCTTATGTATAGTCTCTGTTTCTCACACATGGATAACTAACTCATTGGAGGTAACTAACTCATTAGGGGGTAGGAATCACAGTCAACCTAAACAAACGACTGCCAACCCAAAAACTGACTCCCTCCTGGTTCAAATATCCTATCTACAATGACAAATGAATGCCATGGGCTATGCCCATACAGCTGCCTGACAAAATATTTAGAAGCAGAACACTGTTGAGGAAGGCAGTAATAATCGCACTTGTGGAATGACTATGATTTTATAGTTGGAAAAATGAGAAGCATCAAAACAGACAAATTCATGTTCTTTTTGCTAAGCTTTCATTTATTATTTATTATTTTATTTCTGCTACTTATACCCCGCCCTTCTCACCCCCGAGGGGGGACTCAGGGCGGCTTACAAAGAAGGCACAATTCGATGCCCTTATACAAATACATACAAATATAAAAACAGTAATTAAATAATTAACAGATTAAAAACATCAATATATAGCACCATAGCACAACAGTAAGCAATCTCATGGTCAGTGTTTCATAAAACCTTATTCAAAAGTAGTACACAAGCTTACCTGTAACGAACATGAAATGAACGACCTTCACACATGTTTAATAAAACCTTTTCTTCCATCAAGTTGCATTCTGAGTTTTTGAAAAATAGCACCTATGTTGCTTGCAGCACAACTACTGGCATATGAAGGTGGTCTTCTTCCCAAGTATCCCAATCAATATATTCATAACTTGTGAATTAGCAAATTGCAAGGTTCTGTTGCAGTACTCTTCTTTCATAGAAAGAAAAGGAAATCATTATCCGACAGTCCTCAGGTGTTCAGAGTAGGAAAGTTTGTGCCTGCCAGCTGCATTTCTGCAAAGACAAAATAAGATAATCAGCCCTGATATTTTCCTTGCAATTCAAAACTAATACAAAAAACATAGACTATCTCATTGATTGTTCAGGAGAACTAATAAACACAGTTCGTGCATGTAAGGAATTTGATATAAAAACCCTCTCAGGCTACTTTTCACTTCACATTGTGTGCACAGATTTTGGCATGCAAGTACAAAAATACACAAACCTCTCATTAATCTTAAAGAAAAACAGTCATGTAACATTCAGAGCATGTTCCTTTACAACCCAGAAAAGCAATATGTTTTTTTCAAGGCGAGATAGAAGTCAAATTTTAAGATAACAATAAATTGCTTGATCGATAGCCTAGTTTCAGCTCAAGATGTCAAAAGGCATCCAATCTTAATCATGTTTTCCCCCTAGTACAACCCACCATTTTAAATGTGTCTTAAAGTTTGAAACCTTAAATATTCTCCTAAACAACTCACTGTAATTGAGTTTCTGCTGTATTTATGTAGACCAGGAGAACAAAATCACCAAAACAAGACCTATGAAGGTGGGATGATAAATCCTTAATCTTAATACTTGCAAAAACCTACTAGTCTTTGAGCTCGGCAATAAAAGCCCAGCATAAAATTCACTGCTACACAGATTATAATATTTATGTCTGCCTAAAATATATTCTCCATAATTTTCTTTTACACAGAAATACAGCCTCCAACTCAGTATGTCTGACAGTCATGACTCATTTACAAAAGATAACATATGTAGACATAAACATATCTTAGCTTTTAGAAAATCCAGGTACCATTAACACTGTTATGTTAAAGAGAATTAATATTGGCAATTCGTATTTAAAGAAACCACATCTAAGATAACTGAAAATCATCAATATCTATACTGGACCCCATATAAGCCGCCCCGAGTCCCTTCGGGGAGATGGAGGCGGGGTAGAAAAATAAAGTTCTTCTACTACTGCAGCACTTTTCTGCCTTCAAGTTATAACAGAAAGACACTGTCTGCATAAAGTCTACCTATTTTCAGAGTGTTGTGGGAAGGAGATGGCAAGGAAGCCCATTTCCACACCTTTCTGTTTTGTATTTAAATCTCAAATTGGAAACAATGTTTGCCCTTCAAAGAGAGACATTAAAGGGACCCCCCAAATTATGGAGAAAATGCTATTTATGACATTTGACCTTATTAATTCCATGGAAAGTGCAGGTTGCCATTTTACAGGGTGAGAAAGGAAAGATATTATCCACAGGCACTTCCTATATCACTGCTAGCTATTACAAATACTTGTTAGGTACTATGCTGGGACAGAACATGCACACTTCTGTATCCCGAACAACATCTTTCTATCTACATTAGAATCTAAGTGTCTATCTCACTAGAATTTTGTGCTGGAGCACTTAAGCAATATTGCACTTCTTCCTTCTGAGCTTCAATCAGTTATTAAAATGTAAATAGCTTGCATAGCAAAAATGGAAACAAACCCATCCTGTTTTCTTAGTCATCAAAATGTATTTTAAAATATAAGTTATGATGGGCAATTAATGTTACCCATGGAGCATTAAAACTAAGCATGTTCACTGAGTACAGACATTATACTGAGACTGTAAGCAAAACTAAATTTCTATTAAGTCAATAGTATTGAGCTCCATTCTGACTAAGAGCCTTAAGGGTCAAGTTGCCATGTAAAAGCATCTTCTGGTTTTTATTTACATTTTCATATTAAGTACTTAAAATAGCCAGTCATCATTCTATATACTAAGATCAAACTTACTGCTCGTTGAATGCAAAACTTTCTCTTGTCAAAGATTTATTTTCATACATTAATAGGTCAAAAGACATACATATGAAAATAAATCTTTTGGGAGGGTTTGATGTGGGTATAAAATGATCGTGGAATATTCCAGTTAGAAATGAACATACTCAGAAGACATGGGGAAATTGGAAAGAAGGAATGGAATATTCTTGAAGAAGATAAAGATGAAATACTGAGCAGGTGCACTCCACCATATATTCTACTGACGGTTCCAGCTGAAATCACAAATTGGTTTTTAAGCACTCTTGTCATTTGGGAAAAAGGAATGATGACAAATCTAAGAGCCAGATGCTCCCCCTTTTCCCCCCCTCCATTATGTTCTTGCTCCTAGTTTAGATGCTTGTTTAACTAAACTACAGGACAACCACTTCACAGCTTAGCCCAACCCAAAGAACTTTTTATCCAGCTCACAATGCCCAGTAACCCCCATATCCATGCCTCTTGCTTACTCGCAATTCTCCTTCTCCTTGCAGCAATCTAACAAAACTGGGAGTCTGGAGAGCTTAGAACAGGGGTCCACAAACTTTGTAAACAGAGGGCCAGGTCACAGTCCCTCAAACTGTTGGAGGGCCGGATTATAATTTGAAAAAAACATGAATTCCTATGCATACTGCACATATCTTATTTGTAGTGCAAGAAACACTTTAAAACAATACAAGAATTAAACTGAAAAACAATTTTAACAAATATAAACATTAGTATTTCAATGGGATGTTTGGGCCTGGTTTTGGCTGTTGTTGTTGTGTGCTTTCAAGTTGTTTCAGACGTTGATTGACCAAGCGATGGCCGGTTAAATGACCTTGGAGGGCCATATCCAGCCCCCGGGCCTTAGTTTGAGGACCCCTGGCTTAGAAGCTTCTACAGATACTGGGTGCTTCTTCAGATACAACTGGATGGTGTTAATGAGGGCAAGAAGTATATAAACAGCAACACAGAATGAAGGCTGTATGATGGAAAGGTGAGAACACAGTAACTGACATGACTGGAAGAGGCATCTCACATAATAATAATAATAATAATAATAATAATAATAATAATAATCTTTATTTATACCCCGCCACCATCAGAGTATTCCCAGGTCAGAATTTGTGTGGGTGCTTTCATCCCTCTTTTCACAAATCATAGTCTGCATTTGATATGAGGACTAAATGAAATCACACAACCTTGTTCATATCTGCTATTTCAGGCAAGCTCTAAATAGTACACTGATTTCTACTAGGGAATAAATTAAATGAAATCAGGATCTGCCTGGACTGATGTGGGGGAAAATTTATTTGAGGCAATCCCCATGGAAGAATATTCATGGGAACAAATTAAATGGAAAAAAAAAACCTGGGTGACAGGGAGGATGGAAGGAAGCCGGTCGGACAGGCAGGCGGGGAGCTACTTATAGCTGGCAGACAATACTCTAGGAAACACAGCACTCAAGGAAGAAAAAAGTTCCTGAGCTCTATGATATTTCAATAAAAAGCTTGAGGGGGTGTAAGTAAAACAATATATTACTAAAAATAAATAAAACACCTACACAATTCAAGCACTAACATAATTACATTCAGAGCATCTATGTTAAGCCTCCAACTATGGTTAAGTTCACCCCACACAAATATAAGAAGTGTCAGCAGGAAGACACTAATTTATCTTCCCTACAATGATCTTGAATGCTGCCTTTTCTCACGAATTCTATATATTACTGTGGTCACAAGAAGCGAAAGCCATTCCAAAAATAATCCCTGTACTCTTCAAGGGTTCATTTGATTACCAGAGCTGTTAAAATGGCAGAGGCTAGGTGAAAAGTAATTCCAGTTCAAAAATTCTAGCCCTGAAACCTCTAAACATTTCCTACCTAGTTCAAAAATAACAAAAAATTCCAAAAATACATTAAAAATTAGAAGCCAACAGACCTCAGAAAGCTTCGTGAAAACAGTAATAGTTTTTAAACTTTAAAGCTAACTGTGTCACTGCCAAGTGGTTGCAGGATGTATCTGTGTATATATATGTGTATTTTTAGTTCCAGGATTTTAAAAAATTAAAAATACAAAATTACCTACATTACTTTCAATTAACATTTAAAATATTACATTTAAATCACTGACATTATAATAAAATAAATTAACATTAACTGCATGAATTCAAATTAATCTTGGGATTTTAAAATAAATTATACTTATTTGCTACGGACACTGCAGATTACTGGTGAACTGATAAATCACTGGAACACAGAAACATGGAGGTAGCTACCCAGGAAGTGATTAATGGCATTTAAGGAAGAATGATAATTGTTTTCATAATTGTTTCTCCAAGGAAAGCAATGGCTTCAATTCACAATTGCAAAAAGACTCAAATAGATTTCAAAAACACAAGACCAATAATGGTGGATTAATTGTTTCTTGAATTGGTTGTTTCCTCAGAACTAACCAATTCCTCCAGTTGCTCAATGAAATGAATAAATAGTTTGTTGTAGGTTATTTCGGGCTATGTGGCCATGGTCTAGAGGCATTCTCTCCTGACGTTTCGCCTGCATCTATGGCAAGCATCCTCAGAGGTAGTGAGGTCTGCTGGAACTAGGAAAAAGGATTTATATATCTGTGGAATGACCAGGGTGAGACAAAGGACTCTTGTCTGCTGGAGCTAGGTGAATTGCAGACTACTTTAACCAGAGAAATCAGCCATAGCAGAGCACCTGATGAACCAACCTGGACACAGCATTTTATCTGAGAACACAGAAATGCTGAACCACTCTCACAACCACCATGTCAGACTACACAGAGAAGCCATTGAAATACACAAGCACGTGGACAATTTCAACAGAAAGGAGGAAACCATGAAAATGAACAAAATCTGGCTACCAGTATTTTAAAAACTCTAAAATTACAACAGCACAACAACAGAAAGGAAACAAACAATCACCTCTCAACAAAACAATAACCTCTCAACAAAAGTTTGCTCTAGGCACTGTCAGGCCATTATTTGCTAATCAAGGTGGTCAGTTGAAAACATTCACACCTAGCTCCAGCAGACAAGAGTCCTTTGTCTCACCCTGGTCATTCTTTGTATAAGAAATATCATCTGAAGTACATATAAGCTGATTTCATTATGGCATCCTAAGGACTCCTATTCATAAGCAGGTGCCGGTGAAATCAGATGGACTTTCTTCCCATTTCACTGTCACTAGGACTGTAGTCATAAGCCAAGGTGCAAGAGCAAAAAATACGATTTCTAAATATACGTAATCAGAAGTGTCACCAGAACAAATCATTATTAAAAACAGGTTAATTTTTTATCATTAATATTCTATGCCTCTGGCTTTATATGGTGATAGTTAAGAAAATAGGTAATACTCATAACATTTTGTAAATTGACAGTTTCTTGAATTAACTCTATAATGCTCCCTCTATATGGCTGCTTCCTCAGCCTCTGGAGAAGAGCTTTCCAAGCTGTGTGCCACGGCACGTCAGTGTGTCGGCTACAGTGTGTACTGGTGTGTCGCACAAACATTACAAGAAACCTCTGAGTCTATTTGAAATAAGTAATAAATCATATATTTTTAAATATATGAATGAAAGGCTTCCACAAGATATGGTATGTTGTGCCCTCATACATGTTGTTGTAATTAATGTACGAGTACGTATCTATTATAAAGGGTTGTTTTCATTTCGGGTTTGCTAATAGTATTGAATTATAATGTCACGAAATGATGCATGCCTGAAAATGGTGCATCACTACCCTGAGATGCTTTGAAATTTCTGCTCTAGAGCTTGACAAATAGGAGAACAGTGAATAGGACTGGGGCAACAGATGTTTTGCTTGCAATGGTGGAAGAGAGAATAAATTGAGCATGCATCTTTTTGGTTAAGACTGACTGACTGAGCTCTTTAAAGGCTTGTTTATGTACTTCTGAGAGTGTTTTGCTGTGTGTTCTGCCCAGGCACACGAAATGAGGGCAGAGCTTCTATTATTCTATGAGGAAATAAGTAAAGTGACCATCTTTTAAAAAGTCAATTATTTTACATAAGTTTGCATTTAACCATAATTTCAACATAGATGAAATTTTAAAATAATGAAATAACAAGATAATAGTTTTCATTTAATTGTCACTTAAAAAGGGGGGGGGGGGGACCAATATGTTTAAAAATATGTTTTAATGTGCAAAAATGTGAATCTGCTAAATCTTAAACTTGCCGAGTTCCTTATGACTAAGAAAAAAGTAATCCTACATAAGTCTAATTAGAAATAAATCTTACTGAATTCAGTGGAACTTACTCCATGTTAAATGGCTATAATATAATAACTGCTTTAAAAAAATCAAGCTTCACATAATAATTGGGAAACTACTCAGGGAATTTCAAGAGTATTTACCGGTATATACTCAATACTTTAGTTACTTATCCTAGAATAAGTAAATTATCTTTCTGAAACCCCTAAAACAATATGATCTAAATGGAAAATGTAATTCAACCTAAGCACTGGTAGAAAGAAAATATAACTTGCCAATGTAAAGCTGTTATTTGGTTCAAGTACAGACAAAAAAGCCATTACAGTCATGTTCCATCTCTACATGTGTTCTGGTCTATTTTCAAAGTGTGACCAATTTTAATAATGCCATGAGCTTGTTTTGGCAAAGATCAACTCATATTTTAGTGCACATTACAACAAAAATCTGGGTTTCAGCAATAAAACCTATAACTATAAAGTTCAGCATAAAATAAAACCAAGTTCCACTTTCATCTACATGAGAGAAAAATGAAGTAAATGAAATTGAGTTTACTTCCCTAAATCCTACACCAATCTTATCTAGAAGGGTTTTTGGATTAAGCTGGTGCAACAAAAATAAGGCAACATGTTGTTACACCCTTAAACATCAACAAATTGTTAAAGCACATGTTTCCATCCATTCAGTGAAGTAGACTCAGCTCCATGAGAGCTTGCATTATTTGTGGGTTAGTTTTTAAAGAACCAAAATAATGCTGTTATAGAACCTTCTTCCCTATAAAAGTGCATAATAACAAAAAACAACCACAACCAATACAACAATACAATGCAGCAAACAATATGCTTCAACATTGATATGTATTCCCAGTGATCAACTTCAATTAATACTTTACTTCTATTTGACCAGGCTATTTGGTTGACCACATCTCCTTGTATAAGCCGGCCCAGGTCCTAAGATGTTGAGGAGAAGCCCTTCTCTCAGTCCAACCTCCACCACAAGCTCGCGGGCCTTCTCTCTCAGTGGCACTGAAACCCCACTGCCTAAGGAAGCCAGAATGGCCCCCTCCCTGCTGTCGTTCTGGTGACAGCAGGGAACAACCTTTTTGTTTAGGCAGGCTTTTAAAGAAAGAGGTTTTCAAGATCAAGTCGGGAGTCCTGAGTATTTACAACAGTTTCATGGATTTTAACTTATTTTTAATACCATTGATGTTTAATTCTCTTTTAATGTTTGTATATTTGTGGATTTTAAATTGCATTGAAATGCTTTTAATGTAAGTTGCTTTGAGTCTCCTTTCCGGAGAGAAAAAGAAGGGTATAATCAAACATAATAATAATAGTAATAATAATATAACAACAACAACTTTTTGGACCATGTTCAAGGGGAGCTCCCATACAACACATAATAATAATATTGATGGAAGTTTACAATAGCATGGATAACTGTGGCCAGGCTATTCCTGCCCAGAAATGTCCATGCTGGTGTACTCAATGTTCTTCTCCACTTTGGAGTCATTGTCTTACAGCTGTGATTTCAAAATGGTGCTCAGAATTTCCGAAGAGAAATATTGTTATTACAGTAAGGTCCTTCTCTGCTTTGGTTCTTTCAAAGCATAATGAATGACTGAGAGATGAAGTAAACTGCCAAAAACTGGGTAGAGGACTAACCAATTTTCACCACCTCTTCCTCCCATAGTAGCCCTCTAATATCCCATTCTGCAAAGCTCTGAAAGCCCCTGATGTCTTCAAGGGAGCTTTTGAGGAGAGAGCTGAAAAAGTTAAATAATGGGAAGCTTTAATGGTATGCTTCTCATCCTGTTTTCTCAGGCCCAAGCTGTCACCTTACATTTTTTTCTGGAGGTTTGTTAGCTCAAGCAAAGTAAGTAAACTGTGAAAAAGTAGCAAAATATGTTTCATAATTTTGAAATGTACAGCTCTTTGAGTCCTTTGGACATAAAATGGGTGCCATAGTTTCAGAATAAAGTGTATTTTTATTAAACTAATATACGATGTTTGTAAATTCATCAAGCTTGCTAGAGTTCAGAAAAAGAACATAAGCTTCTCTCAGTCCAGTTGGCACATAGGGTGAAACCCAATTATTGTGAATTGGTCCTCCATGCCAACCCAAGGATGAACATGCCATCACATTTTGGTAGAGTGACAACCAAGTTTTAAAAAGTAACAAACAGTAGCTACTCTCTTGGCAATGATTCATGAAACCTCCTCATTCAGCATAATTACCTGGCGAAGAGAATGTTGAAGGTACTCTCCTCCCCAGGATGCCCCGGATGCTCCCCAGGATGCCCATTATCTATGAAAAAATTGCTGTTTCCTCACCTTCCAGATCCTACTTTTAACTTCACAAATCTTTACAAACTGAACATCTAAGAATGCTGCATGAAACAAAACTCTCTCCATAGTTTGGGTTGAGAGGCCTAGGCACCCAATATTTCTATATATAGTCAACTCTCCGCATTCACTGGGAACACTCAAACCCCATAGAAATGAAAAACTGTGAATAAAGAAATTGCTTTTTTAACCTTAAAAAATACCTCTCTAGGTTCTTCTAGATCTTTCAGCAAGACTTCAATGGCCAACTTCTACTGAACAGCAAATCACACTGGAGGTTGACCATAACGTCACACAGGAGTACCTAGATAGTTCTAGAGAGAACATTTTAATCAAATCAAAGATGGTACAGAACATTCAGTCTGAATAATTAAATCCGCAAAAGTCTAAACCACAAATGTAGAGAGACAACAGTAAAGCTTTCAGCAATGTCTTACACTTGGAGCTTTAACAACTAGAATCAAGGAAGAGTTTTAAAGATGGAAACGAACATTCCTGTGGTATGACAGCAAAATTCCAAAAGCTGCTTGTCAAGTTAAATGACACAAATTAGCACAGAGATACTTTTTAAACTATCAGTTATTCTACAACACTGGATCTATGAGTCATCAAAACAGCATTATCTCCATAAAGGAAAATAGGTATACATTTACATAAAAACAAAGGGAGGAGTTTTCCTTAACACAGTTTAATAAAAACTGACTACAATTTGTAGTCATGGACTACTGACTACTTGGATTTGTGATGAAAAGAGGAGGAAATGGAAAGAACAAGACTTGTCAGGAATCTTAAACAGGAGTACTGGCAACACTTTGTTGTAGATCCCATATTTTTAAAAATGCTGGAACTAATTTTACAAATGCAATTTTTAAATTGGTAAATTAACTGTAAAACCTTATGGTGAATATGCAAAAAATATATTTGTCTGGAAGAGTTCCACACACATACCATATTTCCAAACTATCTATAACATCTATCTATAACAGGGGTCCTCAAACTTTTTAAACAGAGGGCCAGGTCACAGTCCCTCAAACTGTTGGGAGGGCGGGATTATAATTTGAAAAAAACATGCACATTGCACATATCTTATTTATAGTGCAAAAACCACTTAAAAACAATACAATAATTAAAATGAAGAACAATTTTAACAAATATAAATTTATTAGTATTTCAAAGGGGAGTGTGGGCCTGCTTTTGGCTGATGAGATAGGATGATTGTTGTTGTTGTTGTTGTGTGCTTTCATCATTTCAGACTTAGGTTGACCCTGAGCGAGGGCCAGGTAAATGACCTTGGAGGGCCACATCCGGCCCCTGGACCTTAGTTTGAGGACCCGATCTATAACATCAATTTAAATATAAATCGAGAACAGCAATAAGAGGATTGAGAGAAAGATTAATAATTTTATCTGCTGTGCTCCCAATGAAAGTCACTCTCACAGACACTGTCTTATTTCACCAATTGTGTTGAGAGGAAATAAAATCCTCTGCAAAGGTAGATAATTACTACAGCCTGAAGAATGATGCTACCCAATTTCCTCATTGTGTAGGGGTGCTATTTCAAAGTGTGAAATGCACATAACATTGTTTTAAAGACCAGCAAATGTATATCTTGCAAAAAAAAATCAAGGGGTGGTAGGGAGGCTCAGTGAAAGACCCTACTTGAGTTTCAAGAACTGGACATGACCCATAGGCCACATGGATCTAAACCGTAGGGAATGCAATCTTTGTCTCCCAATATGGACTATGTTTCTACCTTCTGCCTGTTCAAAGAAGGGAATTGTTCATTTTTTCTAAGTTAAAACTGTGCTTTAAAATGTATACCAAAATAACCATGTTCTTTTCTAAGGAGAGTGGGAAATGGCCTTTTTGAATGCCTGAGCAGGAAAATGGTAGCAGAAAGGGGCAGCTGGTCCCTTAAAGTGGCAATAGTACTTTCTCCTCTCCACAAAATGACCATCAACCTATCCATAGATTATATCAAAATCTGTAACTTGGATCCCAAAATCTGTCCTCAATTTATACCTGAGGTCAACTTATACACAAGCCTATATTGCAATTAGTCTGGTTCCCCATCCAGATTTCAGATATTGCCTTCCCTGTATTAAAGAAATATATTTTCCTAAGCAAGTGGAAAAGAGCTCTCTCACTTCCTTTCAAATGGGAAGAATGTGTTGCTACTGCTGCTGTGGTTCTGTGCCTTCAAAACATTTTTTACTTCTGGTGAACTTATGAGACTTTCTTGGCAAGACTTGCTCAGATGGAGTTTAACTTTGCCTTCCTGAGGCTGAGGATGACTTGCCCAAATCACTTGGTTTCCAGAGCCAAACAGAGATCTGAAAACTGTTCTCTGAAGGTGTAGTCCAATGCTCAAACTAATATAACATACTAGTTCCAAGATTGACACAAATAGCCTAATTTTAGCAAAGCACTCTTGCAGTGTTCTGCCAGGAATTGTAAGACATTTGTTCTTGAACTCATATAATGTATGAGTTGGGAAGGAGTTAGTTAACTGCACACAATAAAAATCTGGAATAAAGGGATAGGTAACTAGAATTTAGATTCTTAAAAACTAAGCTTCTGGTTTTTTTTAGACAGGCACTTTAAGAACTCAAATTCCTCTATCTTCATATTGAAACAGTAACCTATAAACACTTCTTCCTATTATTTATTCTTTCCAACAATCTATGCAGACTGATGCCAGTTTGTGAGCCATCAGCTGCTACTCTAGGGAACTATGTGAACATGATAAAGATGTGTACAAATATAGTACCAGTCCCTGACAAATTGGAAAGGGGAGTTAGTCTGCTGGATCAGCCAGCTTGACGTACATTGGCTTGGATAATATAAAAATATGATTAACTATTGTTTTAACAGTTTTAGTAGCAAGGTCTGAAGAATCCCATCCTTGAGGAGCAAAACCTCAATGGTAGAATGGTCCCCACTATCTTTGGCAGCAGCCTTTAAATGAGAGTCAAGTGGCTGCTTTGGGAAGGATAAAAGATAAGATTCACTGAGCCTAGCCAATATCTGCTGAATTATTGGGCACTGCAAAACCTCAAGGTCTGGCAACTGTCTAACTCTGTGTTCCCATAGCAAAAGAATGTGACAAATACTGTATCTAAAGAGGGCATAAGATTGTTTTTGAATTTCACACACACAAAAACACACCCATTCTAGGATATTTTAAACACTGAACCAGAAAAAATACAATACTGTACAAGTAATACGCCAGTCCAAAACATAACCAAGGGGCACTGGCAAACCCCAAGAAGTCTGAGGAAGGGTTAAGGGCTACTTGAGTGCTAGATGTATGAAAACCAAGAGATTCAGTGCACTGTAAAGTGACATACAATTGAAGAGTCCTTTAAGTTTTCATTGATACTTGTAGAGGGGGAGGACTTTATTGGTTTTCAGCTATGCAGGTTGAGAACCTTTTAGCTAAAAACTCAAAATCTGAAATAGTACAAAAATACAAAAGCATTCAGACGGGTGGCTGAGATTGTGATTTTTTTGCTTTCCGATAATTCAATGTTTGTGCACAAAATCATTAAATGTGTTCTGTATAACATTACTTTCAAGCTGTGTATATAATGTGTGTATAATACATACATGAATGTTGTGTTTAGGGTTGGATCCCACATCCAATTTTGCAGTTTAATAAACTTTTTCCCATATTTTTATGACAGAACCAATTAGAAAATGGCATTTATGACCCAGGAACAAAAATCATGTTACTTAGTGTTATCAAACCCCAAAAGTCAGAAACACAAATGTGGAAGGACTGAAACTAAACTGAGGGATGATTGGAAATAGGAGCTGGGAAGATGAAATGTATGTTTTCAGTGTCACCTGAAGGGTCCTCCCTCATAGATAACAATATTATTCTATAATTATTATGATATACCACTTTTCTCTCCATATAGAGACTCAAAGTGGCTTAAAACTAAAATCATTGCAATACAACTTGAAATATACAAATATACAAGTATTAAACTGGTATTAAAAATCATTAAAAGCATACAAAATTACAGCATACCCTGATGATCTTAAAAACCTTCTTTAAAAGCCTGCCTGAATAAAAAGGTTTTAACCTGCCACTGGAAGGATGGCAGGGAGGCGGCCATTCTGATTTCCCTTGGCAGGGAGTTCCAGAATCATGGGGCAGCCACCGAAAAGGCCACGAGCTTGACATGGATGTGGGACCAAGAGAAGGGCTTCTCCTCAAGATCTCAGGGCCCAAACATGTTCATACAAGGGGATGTATTTGGCCAAATAGCCTGGAACTGAACCATCTAGGGCTTTAAAGATCATAACCAGCGCTTTAAATTGTGACCAGAAAGAGACTGTCAGCCAGTGGAGCTGCTGCAACAGGGTTTGTTAACTCCCTGTAGCCAGCCCCAGCGAGAAACCTGGCTGCAGCTCTGTGGACCAGCTGAAGTTTTTGAGCACTCTTTAGAGGCAGCCCCACATAGAGCGTGATACAGTAATCCAGAGGGGATGTAACTAAGGCATATATCACTGTTGCCAGATCTGGCTTCTCAAGGAACTGGCGTAGTTGGCGCACACATTTAATTGTACAAAGACCCTCCCAGCCACCTGGGCCTCCAGGTTCAGTACTGAGTTCAGGAGGATCCCCAAACTGCAGGCCTGTGACTTCAGGGGGAGTGTGGCCCCATCCAGCACAGGCTGGATCACTATTCCCTGGTCTGCCTTCCGACTGACCAGAAATACCTCTGTCTTGTCTGGATTAAGTTTCAATTATTATCATCATCATTTTGCTGGTCATCTTCTGAATGTATTCCAGTTTGTCAATATCCTTCTTCAGCTGGGCTCCTCAGAACTGGGAAGGAGTAGTACAGCTCGGTGTCATCTGCATACAGGTTGTTTTGGTTTTTTTTGTCGTGTCAGGAGTGACTCTGGTGTGAGAGAATTGGCCGTCTGCAAGGACGTTGCCCAGGGGACGCCTGGATGATTTGATGTTTTTACCATCCTTGTGGGAGGCTTCTCTCATGTCCCTGCATGAGGAGCTGGAGCTGATAAAGGGAGCTCATCCGCCTCTCCCCGGATTTGAACCTGCGACCTGTCGGTCTTCAATCCTGCAGGCACAGGGGTTTAACCCACTGCGCCACCGGGGGCTCCTGCATACAGGTGGCACAATATAAATAAATAAATAGAGTAATGACAGCTTCCTTGGCTTTAGGTGGGAAGGAGTAGTACAGCTCGGTGTCATCTGCATACAGGTGGCACAATATAAATAAATAAGTAGGGTCAGGACAGCTTCCTTGGCTTTAGGTGGGAAGGAGTAGTACAGCTCGGTGTCATGTGCATACAGGTGGCACAATATAAATAAATAAATAGAGTCAGGACAGCTTCCTTGGCTTTAGGTGGGAAGGAGTAGTACAGCTCGGTGTCATCTGCATACAGGTGGCACAATATAAATAAATAAGTAGAGTCAGGACAGCTTCCTTGGCTTTAGGTGGGAAGGAGTAGTACAGCTCGGTGTCATCTGCATACAGGTGGCACAATATAAATAAATAAATAAATAAATAGGGTCGGGACAGCTTCCTTGGTTTTAGGTGGGAAGGAGTAGTACAGCTCGGTGTCATCTGCATACAGGTGGCACAATATAAATAAATAAGTAGGGTCAGGACAGCTTCCTTGGCTTTAGATGGGAAGGAGTAGTACAGCTCGGTGTCATCTGCATACAGGTGGCACAATATAAATAAATAAATAAATAAATAAATAGGGTCGGGACAGCTTCCTTGGTTTTAGGTGGGAAGGAGTAGTACAGCTCGGTGTCATCTGCATACAGGTGGCACAATATAAATAAATAAGTAGGGTCAGGACAGCTTCCTTGGCTTTAGGTGGGAAGGAGTAGTACAGCTCAGTGTCATCTGCATACAGGTGGCACAATATAAATAAATAAGTAGGGTCAGGACAGCTTCCTTGGCTTTAGGTGGGAAGGAGTAGTACAGCTCGGTGTCATCTGCATACAGGTGGCACAATATAAATAAATAAGTAGGGTCAGGACAGCTTCCTTGGCTTTAGGTGGGAAGGAGTAGTCCAGCTCGGTGTCATCTTCATACAGGTGGCACAATATCCCAAGGTACAGGACTCCAAGGAACATCATTATGTGGCTGCAGATATTACAGAATCCGAAAGCCAAAATACTTTTGTCCCCAAGTGGTTCAGGCTTGGGATGCTTTATCTGTAGATAATAACCCCAGCCACCTTTTGCAGAACATAGGTATGAATAGCCCAGCCACACTCCCGCCCTCGCCATTCAATGCTCCCTTTTCCAGCCTGTGAACCCCGTCTGGCTTTCCTCAAAATGGCTCCCCTTTTTCAAAGACCTCTTCTTCTTCTTCTAACCAGCACCGAAATACCAGGTGCCCTCCCTCCTCCTGTCCCTCGCACCCTCGCGGTGGAGTCTTCGGGTCCCGACGTTTGTTTCCCTCACGGCGCCCATTAACAGACCTTGCTCCTCCGCCGCCGCCGCCTCGGCCCGTGTCGCTCTCCTCAGCCACCCTGGACAGCCGCCTCACAGCCCTTCTTCCGCCTCGCGGGGCTGCCAATCATAACTCACGCTAAGCCACAACCCCCTCCCCCAAGGGTTAAAAAAAAGGAAGGCTCGTGCACCCCGAAGCCGTCTCAACCAATCGCATTACACCATCGAACTCTTTCCCCCCCCTCCCCTCATTGTACCTCGCGCCACCAAAAGGGTTGGTCCGAGCCAACCGCCTTCCTCCCGAACTGCGCATGCGTCCTGCAGGTTTGGCTTCTTTTTTTTCCCTCCCTAGTCTACGAGACGTTTTGTACGCTAAGGAGGGCCGTTCCTGCTGAACCACGCCCCCGCTCGCGCGCATCTTTCGCATTGGCCAATAGGAACGCAAGGAGGCCTTTCTCCTCGTTCTTGAATTCCCTCAGGGTTGGAGGGGGAGTCACGTGCGGCGTTACTCGGATCCGGATTGGACGGAGAAGCGCGAGGGCGCTGAGGTATTTTGTGGAAGGTTTTGGACCAGATGGTCCTGTCGTCTGGCGGCCCAGTTATAGTGGTTCGAGCCGTGGAGTACGGCTCTGGAGGCCCCATTCTCCTATGGAAACCCACTGGGTGAGGCAGACTCAGAAAGCCCCGTGACAGAAAAGTTTGGAAGGCATTTAACAACCCCCCAACGTTTTCTCCACAGAGATTGCTAAGACAGGTTTGTCATGGCCTTCTGATGTTGAGCAGGTCTGGCTTGACCAAAGTCACCCAGTCCTGTACCTTGGGATACCATTGCCTATGGCCTCTTCCATACAGCTGTACAAAATCCACGTTGAACTGGATTATATGGCAGTGTGGACTCAGATAACCCTGTTCAAAGCAGATATTGTGAGTTATCTGAGTGGCAGTGCCCTCTTAGAGTCAAAGAGTTGGAAGAGACCTCATGGGCCATCCAGTCCAACCCCCTGCCAAGAAGCTGGAATATTGCATTCAAATCTCCCCTGACAGATGGCCATCCAGCCTCTGTTTAAAAGCCTCCAAAGAAGAAGCCCCCACCACACTCCGGGGCAGAGAGTTCCATTGCTGAATGGCTCTCACAGTCAGGAAGTTCTTCCTCATGTTCAGATGGAATCTCCTTTCTTGTAGTTTGAAGCCATTGTTCCGTGTCCTAGTCTCCAGGGAAGCAGAAAACAAGTTTGCTCCCTCCTCCCTGTGGCTTCTTCTCACATATTTATAAATGGCTATCATATCTCCTCTCAGCCTTCTCTTCTTCAGGCTAAACATGCCCAGCTCCTTAAGCCGCTCCTTGTTCTCCAGACCCTTGATGATTTTAGTCACCCTCCTCTGGACACATTCCACCTTGTCAATATCTCTCTTGAAGGGAGAATGCTTCAGGAGACACTGAAAACATACATTTCATATAAAGCCCCAGCTCCTATTTCTAATCATCCCTAAGGCCCCTTCCACACAGCTGTATAAAATTCACATTGAACTGGATTGTGTTGCGGTGTGGATACGGATAATCCAGTTCAAAGTATATTTTGTGGCAGGCCCGTACCTTAGCAAACCTTTTGTATTGTTACCCCAATACCCCCATGCATATGAGATATATTGAGCAGGGTGATCAGATCATGATATAAATAAACATAACAGTTTAAATAATGTACCAGTAAGGCCTTTTCGCAGACCATCATGAGAATGAACGGTGGGCCCTCCTGCACAACCATATCACCCAGAATATCAAGGCAGATAAGCCACAATACAGGCATGTGGCCGGGGGGGGGGGGGGGGTTGGGGGGCTTCACCAACCCCCCCCCCCCCCGTTTATTTCTGACTTTTTGTGGGTTTGATGACACTATGGAACACGATTTTTGTTCCTGGGTCATAAATGTCATTTCCTAATTGGTTATATCATAAAAACAGAAGAAGTGTATTAAACTGAAAAAAACTTTGTCTTTGCAGAACATTCTGCAGCACATTTTTCTCTAGTCACCATCATAGAATTATAGCGGCGGAAGAGACCACATGGGGTATCTAGTCCAACCTCCTGCCATGCAGGAAAAGCACAATCAAAGCACCCCTGACAGATGGCCATCCAACCACTGTTTAAAAGCTTCCAAGAAAGGAGTTCCACTGCTGAACAGCTCTTACAGTCAGGAAGTTCTTCCTTGTGTTCAGGTGGGATCTCCTCTCCTGTAATTTGAACCCATTGCTCCGAGTCTTAGTCTCCAGGGCAGCAGAAAACAAGCCTGCTCCCTCCTCCGTATGACTTCCCCTCACATATTTATATATGGCTATAATGTCTCCTCTCAGCCTTCTCTTCTGCAGGCTAAACATACCCAGTAATTGAAGACGCTCCTCATCGGGCATGGTCTCCAGACCTTTGATCACTTTAGTCGCCCTCCTCTGGACACCTACTAGCTTGTCAATATCTCTTTTGAACTGTGGTGCCCAGAATTGGACACAGTATCCCAGGAGAGCTCTAACCAGAGCAGAATAGAGAGGCACTATGATTCCCCTGGATCTAGATACTATACTCCTTTTGATGCAGCCCAAAATCCCATTGGCTTTTTTAGCTGCTGCATCACACTGTTGGCTCATGTTCAACTTGTTGTCCACAAAGATTGTTAGATCTTTTTCACATGAACTGTTGTCGAGCCAGGCATCACCCATTCTGTATCTTTGCATTTCATTTGTTCTGCCTAAGTGTAACATCTTACATTTGTCCGTGTTAAAATTCATTTTGTTGCTTTTGGGCCAGTTCTCTAATCTGTTAAGGTCATTTTGAATTCTTATCCTGTTGTCTGGAGTGTTAGCTATCCCTCCTAATTTGCTGCAATCTGCAAATTTGATGAGCATGCCCTCTAAACCTTCACCCAAGTAATTAATAAAGATGTTGAACAGTACTGGGCTCAGGACCTAACCCTACAGCACTCCAGAAGTCACTTCTTTCCAGGGTGAAGAGGAACCATTGGTGAGCACCCTTTGGGTTTGGTCACTTAACCAATTATAGATCCACCTAATAGTAGCTTTGCCTATCACACATTTGACTAGTTTGTTTGCAAGAAGGTCAGACCTTATTGAAGGCCTTGCTGAAATCAAGATATGCTACATCCACATCATTCCCTGCATCTTCTAAGCTTGTAACTCTATCAAAAAAAGAGATAAGATTAGTCTGGCATGACTTGTCTTTCAGAAATCCATGCTGACTTTCAGTAATCACAGCATTTCTTTTTAAGTGATTGCAGATTGCCTCCTTAATGATCTGCTCCAGAATCTTTTCTGGTATTGATGTCAAGCTGACTGGATAGTAATTGTTTGGGTCCCCTTTTTCTCCTTCTTGAAGATAGGGACAACATTTGCCCTCCTCCAGACTTCTGGGACTTTTCCAGTTCTCCAAGAATTCCCAAAGATTATTGCCAGTGGTTCTGAAAAGGCTTCAGCTAGTTCCTTCAATGCTCTTGGATGTAGTTCATATGGCCCTGATGACTTGAATTCATTTAGAGAAGCCAGGTATTCCTGGACTACTTCTTTACTTATTTTGGGTTGCATTTCCCCTATTGCCTCAGCCTCTTCGTATTGCTCAAGTTGAACACAAATCTGCTTTTGGAAGAAGACTGAGGCAAAAAAGGTGTTGAGGAGCTCTGCCTTTCCCTATCGCCATGGTAGGGGCACCATAAGTTGGAAATAACTTGAACAGAACAAACCCGTTGATAATGTATTTTTGATAATTTGCCATTGTGTACCTTCTCTATGTTAGACCAGAGCTGTACTAAAAGAAGTGGCCTTTCAAACAATGATTGTGTACTCCTTGAATCTGGAAGATCCTATCAATTTTTCTCTTGAATACCATGGAGCTGCCCAAAGATGGGTACCATTTCCTGAGACTTTAATTTTATTGATATTGGTGTTAAACAAACAATGCTACTGTAGTTTGCTGTAGCCTTGGAGACATTTTCACTGCCACTATTAAAAAAATTAGAAAACATTTTCCCCTTGAAATGTTTGAAACTGAAGCTCCCACAATTCGTACCTTTAGCCATTCTGGCTGGATCTTCTGGAAGTCTGAAAGAGCTGAAGGGCCATCATTGTTTTTCTCTTATCCTAGATCTCAACAGAAAGCAGAAATTTAAAACGTATCCATATGCATTGAAGAACATGTGTTTTGTTCATGGCACATGTATATTGCTTCCTTTCTCCCCTCTTATACCTCCAACAAAAGGTGTGGCCTGGGGGGCAAAAAAAATCATTAGTTGGAGGAATATTTATTAACCTGCTAGGGCCAGAGGACAGTTTAGGATAATTACAGCTGTTGACTTGAAACTCTTGGCAAGAGGTCAAAATATTTACTTGTGGGAAGATACATTGAGATGGGAACACCCTTGTAATTTTCTTTCAGCTCATGGAATGTGCTTCTCACAACGCCTGTTGATCTGATGGAACCCATCAAAAGAAACTGTAATGCTGACTACAGGCAACACTAGTCAACATCAAGGCTTGTTTTGATGGGTTGGATGAGAGAACCACTTATTACTGTAGAGTTTATTAAATGTTCAGCAGGATTCCCAGATGCTTGAAACCAAACACTACTTTTTCCCATCAGCAATGTGGGACAGCACTTCTTTTTTTGTACCAAGGGTACAAGATAAACCTCCGTATCTGCTTTCATTCAGGGTGCATCAACACTGTAAAATTAATGCAGTTTGACACCACGTTAATTGCCATGACTCAATGCTATGGAATCATGGGAGTCCTACTCTGCACTGATGTCTTACACCATTTTGTAGTTGTGCAATCTTACACTGTAATAATGCTTCTTAACTGCTTTAGGATAATCAGTCTAATATGGTTTCCAAAGATGCAACTATGTTAGCTTGTTTCGGGGGGGGGGGGGGAGTGCTTGATTGAATTACATTTATTTACATCCCATTTTTTCCCAAACCTTGTAAAGTTCTATAGAAATTTAAAGGCAAAAATATTTATTATAGAATGGCTTTATGTGCAGTTTAGCCCACCTCATCAAATACATTGCTCCCCAGTTTGGGGTTTAAAGTTATCTCATTTGTTATCCTTTTCTTCAGTACAGCAAAAGAAGTAGTGCCCAGTTTATGAATGGCACAGAAGGATTTACAGGCTCAATCTTCCATATCCCATGTGATACAGAATTAATCCTTCACACCCCATAGTAATCTAGACCCACTAGAACTTCACTACACTTTATTTAATTTAATGCAGTTTGAAACTACTGTAGCTTCAAGCTACCGTGAATAGGTAGCAAACTCCAACAAAAGCATGTGAAAGAAAACCTTAGTGCACATCAGTTCGTGTAATCACCATCCTGACCTTAAACTGGTTCCAGAGTTTTCTATACAATCATCTGCACAGCCCCCTGTTGGCGCAGTGGGTTAAACCCCTGTGCCAGCAGGACTGAAGACCGACAGGTTGCAGGTTCGAATCCGGGGAGAGGCGGATGAGCTCCCTCTATCAACTCCAGCTCCTCATGCGGGGACATGAGAGAAGCCTCCCACAAAGATGATAAAAACATCAAATCATCCGGGCGTCCCCTGGGCAACGTCCTTGCAGACGGCCAATTCTCTCACACCAGAAGCGACTTGCAGTTTCTCAAGTCGCTCCTGACATGACAAAAGAAAATCTGCACAGCAAATACATTTTCTTCCATACTGGTTTGAAACTGACTGAAGTGGTCAGTGTAGATGTTCTCCTGGTGTCTTGATCTCTTCTAATGTCAGTACAGACTTTTACCAAGTAAACGTTGGTAAACATACACACACACATCTAATTTTTCATTCAAGTGGAATAAAATGTTCCAGCTGTGGCATGATAATCTTGCCCAGGATGTTGCAAAGCATGCCTTTGCTTGAACCTCCCCAGGTGCTGGAGGGGAGATTTTTAAGATGTGTTTCTTGCTTCAGCATTACCTTATGTCACTGAACTTAAAATAATTCTTAGTGCTGATAGATGCTGACCTTGCTTAATGACTCTTTACTGAAACATTGTAATTGCCTAGAATATTTATTGTGTTGTGATGTGCCTTTGAGTCATTTCTGAATGATGGCTTGTGATGTCAGAAAAGATTTGCCATTGCCTTCCTCTGGATCAGAAAGAGTGTGATTTGTCCAAAGTCACCCAGTGGGTTTCATGGCTGAGCAAGGATTTGAAACCAGGTATCTAGAGTCATGGTCCAACATTCAAACAATTGCGCCACACTGGCTCTGACTTCCTAGAACCATGATGGTGAACCTATGACACGCGTGTCAGCACTGACACGCATGGCTATTTTTGATGACACGCAGACACATGTGGCCACATACAGAGAAATACACCTTATAAGAGCCAATCTAATTCCATCCTTAAATTTGTAAAAGGCTTTACAAATTTAACATCTGCACGTTTGAGCATTGTTCACTCCATAACTCAGCATGGATTATACATTTTTCTTATTTAAACTATAAATATTGCAAAATTATGGTTTTTTTCTCAAAGTGATACTCCACCCAAGTTATGCTCAGGTTTTTTGCATATTTTGACACGCCAAGCTCAAAAGGTTGCCCATCACTGTCCTAGAATATAATCGGTGGGGTAGGGGGTAGGGAATTTTTAGATCAGGGGTCCTCAAACTTTTTAAACAGAGGGCCAAGTCACAGTCCCTCAAACTGTTGGAGGGCCGGATTATAATTTGAAAAACAAAACATGAATGAATTCCTATGCACACTGCACATATCTTATTTGTAGTGCAAAAAAAATTTTTTTAAGCAATACAATAATTAAAATGGAGAACAATTTTAACAAACATAAATTTATTATTTCAATGGGAAGTGTGGGCCTGCTTTTGACTGATGAGATAGGATTGTTGTTGTTGTTGTTGTGTGCTTTCAAGTCGTTTCAGACTTAGGTTGCCCCTGAGCGAGGGCCGAGTAAATGACCTTGGAGGGCCACATCCGGCCCCCGGGCCTTAGTTTGAGTACCCCTGTTTTAGATCCTAGCAGAAATACAGAATGATCTCATTCCACTGCAGTTTTCATTTAACTCTGCGTAATATCCCAGAAAGTTACCCATCTTGATAATTCATAAGGCTTTTAAGATTCAGATGCTTGTTCTCAGTTTGGAAGCGATTCCACATGGTGACCATGATATTAGTAAATATTTAATTTACATGGACCTTCCTATATAAATAATTAAAATTCCCTGGGAGATGGATGGAATAAATATGTTTATAACATTGAACGTATCAAGAAATCCAAGATCCAATTCTAAATATTTTCAAAGGTCTGGGTGATAGCAAACTAAGCTGTTAAATGATATTGGGTTCAGTTCAACGTTCCAGTAAGAATGTTGTTTTCTGACTCTATATTGCCTTTGTGATCCCACTGAACAATAGCAGTGTAAAACTAGAATAATAAAGAGCAAGGTGTGTGTTGCAGTTATAAAGTTACTGTGCTCTTCCAGGTTTCAGGCTCTGTTCATGATAAGGTTACAGTTGATGTAACACAATATATCCATTGAAAAAGAGAGCCCCTGTGTCATGCTTAAACAGTTTGGTGGTAGACGACAGAAAGCTGGGTAAGAATATTTAGCACATTTGCTATAACTAACCAGTTGCCTAAGAAATCAGCCAAATACTTGCCTGTAGTGTGTAAGTATAAGGGAATTTTGTCATTGTAATTACTGTATTTCTATTTTCTGTTGAAGTACTGTTTGTACTATTTGTGTGTCTAATGAAAAAGCAATTTTGTGAGTTCTGAAAGAAAGGAGCATGTCTTGAAATAAAAATCTTGGGAGTAGTACTTAATGTTTGTTTACCTGTTGTTTATATCTCAGTTGCCAGAGGGTGTGTAGCAAGGTGTAACCTAGATCCAAAACCAGCTCAGACTTTAACAATGTTGTCATGTAAGTTTGTTTGTATAACCAAGGAAAATTAGAGCTTCACGGATTTAAAGAAGTTGGAAATGTGTGCTGCCACACTTATAAAAAAGTATCAGTGTTATGATATGCAAATCTATTCAGAAGTAAATCCCATTGAGTTTACAGATAGTTCCTCTGACATGAGCATATATAGCATTGCAGCCCAATTCTAATCACATTTACTTGTACCTAAGTAACGTAGATTCAATCGAACCTAAATCTTAGGGCATATGGTCAAGTTTTCCAAGTCTTCATTACCTAGAACCCAAGAGAATAAAATGATTTTAAACATATGGATAATAATTTAATATAACAGATATAAACCATGTTGTGTAAAGCAAAGGATATTTTTGGATAGTAAAGGTAAAGGTTTCCCCTTGACGTTAAGTTTAGTCGTGTCCAACTCGGGGGGGGGGGGGGAGGGGAGAGTGCTCATCTCAATTTCTAAGCCAAAGAGCCGGTGTTGTCTGTAGACACCTTGTAGGTCATGTAGCCAGCATGACTGCATGGAGCACTGTTACCTTCCTGCAGAAACGGTACCTATTGATCTACTCACATTTGCATGTTTTTGAACTGCTAGGTTGGCAGGAACTGAGCTACCAACGGGATCTCACCCCACTCACCAGATTCGAACCACCACTCTTTCGGTCCACAAGTTTAGCAGCTCAGCGGTTTAACCCGCTGCGCCACCAGGGGGGCCTAATTTTTTTATATCTTCATTTAAATTGTTTGTTAAATTGCACCTTTAAGTAACCATGATTTCTGTTGCCTCAAGATAGAATTTAGCCATTATTGCCCTTGCGTACATTTTAAGGAGTATATCACTTTACAGTTTGTGGGTTTAATTGAAAAGATTTAGATCAGTTCTGCTCTTATCCATTGTTAAAGTGTTTGTGTTTTTTCAATTCTTACAGAATTTGAATATTAACATTCAGCGGACATAATGTGGAATATGATCAAAATATGATGAGTAGGTATTATAGATAAGGACAGTCTGACTGTATGAAAACTAGATGAATAATACATTATTTGATATGCTTTACCCTGAAGGCAATACTGATGATGAGCAAGAAGATTTGCCTTATGATGGGGATCTACAAAATAGCCATCAATACAATTATGTTTCTCAAAACTTCGAAGAGTTTCCTTCTATGGAAAATGCCTCTCAAAGTGCTTTGACCTTGACATCTTCCCAAATGAGCTATTGTTCACAAGAGAAATCAGATATCAAAGTGCAGCTGCCTCAGAAGAAAATAAATCTTGTGTCTCTTTCAAGGGAAAATGACATGGAATTTACTATGACAGCAGGAAAAGAATTACTAACTTGGGGTGCCATTGGTTCAGGAAGAAATCAACATATCTCCAACTCTAAAATCTCAAAAGTCCTTTTGCGTCATTTTCCCAAAGAGGAATTAGCAAGTTCATGCAATTTAATTGATTTAGAAACAATACCGGAAATATCATTTACTGAAAGTTTTGATGAAACTATCCAAAATAAAATTAAGAGTTCAGGAAATGCAAGGATATTTTTGTCAAGGGAAGAAGAAGAAAATAACATTGAACAAAAAATAACATGTGAATCAGTTGAAAAAAGTTGGGATTTCATCCAAGTTGAACAGTTTACAATAAAAGATAGCATTAATGCCACTGATGGGAGAAAAGACCTCAAAGAAAATAATTCACAATTTGTAACCCAGAAAGAAGACACAACCAATGAAGAGTTGGGTACCTCAGTCCCAAAAGATGAATATAAAGACCAAAAATACTTAATGGAAATAAATGAATCTTCTCAAAATAAAAAATACAGTCAACATCAGGTTCATTACCAACTACCTGATTTCTCTAATATTGCTCCTAAGATTAAAATACCCAAAGGAAAGAGTAACAACAAGCCAAATCCTATAATTAAAAGAAGTAAATCTTCCCCAAATTTGCTTGGTAAATCAGCAGTTGTGAAAGACATTCTAGAAGCAATGAATTCTTTGGAATCTGTTGCAGCCAAGAACGAAGAAGAGGAAATAAGAATAGCTGAACTTGACCAACATTTAGAGGTAGATAAGAAGTAATCTTGGCTATGTTTAATTGAGTTGCAATGTAATCTTCTGTTTCTGCCTTTAAAGGCCTAACATCTGATTTCAGTGGTTAGAGGTTTCTAGATAGAGATTTAGGGCATAATTTTGCTAAATTTCAGTTAAATGTTAGGGAGACTCTGCTGGAGTCTGGAAAAGTTTTCTCCTGGTCAAGTTAATATTTTATTTCCTTCACAATTCTTGAACTCTCTGTATGAATGTAGTTTTATTTTGAACTGCTTGAATTATAATGACTTTGATAGGAAATAGCTTAACATAGATTTAAATGTGTATTACTATATTCTCTTTGTTGTATTTGCTGAAATCATAGATGCTGACAAAACACGCTGAAGCTCAGAATCATATTGATCACCTTAGGTTTAATGCTAAGGTAAGTCTCTAATGCAGTCTTTCAGAAGCCCCTTTTCTTAGCCCAAACTATTTTCTCCATGAAGCTACAGTATAAATTGCATAGGGCAGTATGCTAGCTTCCATATTCTTGTTTTTAAACATATCCATTTTATTCATATTAAATATATAATGCACACACTTCTTTTAGAGCAGATACACTTGACCCATTTTTATTGTTGTTGGATACAATTTGCAATAGGCAGATTTAATCTATCACTAACTATTAATATTCCTAATTTTTCTTCCAGATCTGCCCGTTTGTATTTGAGATATGTTCTCAGCTTGCCTTTAAGCCTCAAGGTGTTGCTGCTTAAGATTGAGTCAGTCCCTAGTAATGAAACAACCATGTATTGTTTAATTGCATATGAGAGAACTTAACTATGTGGGTAAACAGGAATGTTCCTAGTAGAAAAAAATTTGTTATAGTTTATGAGTATTTCATCTCCATGATTCCTGTCAAGCAGAGTGTCCAGTTTCAGTATTCATTGTGTTGGCTACTAGAGACAAATTGGTGTGTCTTCTGGTGTATTGAGTGCCTCACTGGGAACAGATCTGCTTATGAGAACAACAGGGTAGTTGTTCTTTGGCGTTCAAGCTTTCACAACAAAGGTACCTTGTCAGGGGAAGCTCATAACTGTGGAAACCATGGGGCTTTCATTGGTAGACCTCAGCCCAAGTTGAGGTCTATCTTGGATTTGGACAGGAAGATAGTAAAGGAAAGGGAACCTGTTGTCATTCCCCTGCCATGGTGACATCCTGATGAGCTGTAGTATGGCTTCTACCGCCATGAAAGACCTTTGGAAGGCTGATGAAATCACTAGTTGACATAGGCATTGCTCCTGTCAAAGCCCTAGTTGCTATGTGAGATGCTAACAAGACTCAGGCTGCTGTCATAATCACTCATAATTGTCTTGTTTTAACAGTGACCTGGGAGTAGTGGAGTTGGCTAGAATGTTGTTAGCACAAAATCCATGCTGATCTAATCAAATACACTTACAGTGGTTCTCAATCTGGGGTCCCCAGATGTTTTTGGCCTTAAACTCCCAGAAATCCTAACAGCTGGTAAACTGGCTGGGATTTCTAGGAGTTGTAGTCCAAAAACATGTGGGGACCCCAGGTTGAGAACCACTGGGAAGCACATTATTATGACCCCTTCTACACTGCTATATAATCCATATTACTAAAGCAGATAATCCACATTATCTTCTTTGAACTGGATTATCTGTTTATATGGCAGTGTAGAAGGGGCCTATATCTGCTCTGTGTTGGTAGGATGATGGTGAAGAAACAATTTATCTCTACATCTCTAGGATGTCATCCATTGATATGTTCTTGGATTGAAATTATTCCCTGAACCTATTTCAAGAAAGGCTTTTGTCCAAATCCTACTGTAGACATCATGACTGGTAAGGCATTCTATGAGAGGAGCAGGAGAAATGTAACCGTACACATCCCATCAGATTTCAGAAACATCACCTGTGGTATATTCTAAATGGGACCAGAAGGCTGTGGATGGTGATTTTACACTTTCCAATTATTTTGTATTTTTAACAGATACTTCCAAGCTCAAATTCTCATAGAACAAACTTCAATATTAAAGGACAAGGCACTGGAATAAATTCTGAGCTGTCAACAATTCCACCCGTAACTGTTCCTGTGAAGCCCATGCTTAATTTCTCCAAATCACCTTCAGGTAGTTCAAATGGATAATTCAAATAAATATTTGCTATTATTTTACAGGATTGTCACAATCTCCTACACTCTGTTGCATGGTTAATGAATTAATACTAAACAGTAGTTGCAAAACCATGCACTCTTTTTATTTCTGCTTTATAGACTTGCAGTCTGGAGGAATGGTCTCGGCCTTAGCTGATGCAAGAAAACCGTCACCCATGAATCCATTTTTGTTGCAAAAAGTAACAGAAGAAAGAAAGCTTTTGCAAATGTTGAAGGAACAGACAGAAGAGATGAAAGCAAAAGTAATATGACATACTTGCATTTGAAACCTTTTTTGGTTCATTAAACACATTTTGTTGATGTCACATCTAAAAGCCAAAATAATAGACATCCTTTTATTTCAAAAGGTGGAAACATTTTCTAAATGTATGACAGAAGGTGTAGTGCCAGCAGAGGAACGCCATCAGGTCAGTGCATTTCAATAGCTATTCCTGAAAACGTTAGCATGACTTTAAGTCCCAATAATAACCCATCAGGTTAATTGAAACTTTGGACTACCTGCATTTTCATGGAAACATGTAGGACAGTCTCCATGTGCAGGACACTCATCTGTATGGTAACAAAATGAAGTTCAATGGGGACAAATGCGAGATACTCCACTTAGGCAGAAAAAATGAAATGCAAAGATACAGAATGCCTTGAGAGCAGTACCTGTGAAAAAGATCTTGAAGTCCTCGTGGACAGCAAGTTAAACATGAGCCAACAGTGTGATGCAGCCTGCATCAATAGGAGTATAGTGTCTAGAATCTATGGTGGAGGCTCCTCCTTTGGAGACTTTTAAACAAAGGCTGGATAGCCATCTGTTGGGGGTGCTTTGAACGCGATTGTCCTGCTTCTTGGCAGGGGGTTGGACTGGATGGCCCACGAGATCTAGTCCAAATCTATGATTCTTTGAGTTGTTGTGGCCAACCTTCCCTCCATCTTTCTCTCCTTTCTTTCTTTCTTTCTTTCTTTCTTTCCTTCCTTCCTTCCTTCCTTCCTTCCTTCCTTCCTTCCTCTTTTTTCTTTCTTTCTCTCCTTTCCTTCTCTTCCCTCCCCCCTTATTTTATAGAGGAATTAAGTAATAATAATAATAACAACAACAACAACAACTAGCTGTACCCGCCACGCGTTGCTGTGACCAACCTTCCCTCCCTCTTTCTCTCCTTTCTTTCTTTTGTTCCTTCCTTCCTTCCCTTTTTTTCTTCTCTCCTTCTTTCCTTCTCTTCTCTTCCTCCCCCCCCCCCCTTTACTTTCCCTCGCTCTTTCTCCCCTTTCTTCCTTCTCTACCTATTTTTGGACTGCAACTACCAGCAGTCCTCCTACCTATCTGTCTCTATCTAATCTATCTCTCTGGATGATTGCTGGGAGTTGCAGTCCAGGAATAGGAAATTGGAAATATACAGGGATTGGGATGCTCTTAAAGAGATCCAAGGAGAAGAAAGCTTGCAGCTTGGAAGCAGTGCATTTGGATAATCCTCTTCTCCTAAAGGGCCTGGTCTAGGGGATGCTGGGAGCTGTAGTCCGGAAGAGAATGTGGATATGCTATTGTGTGTGTGTGTGTTTTTTTTTTGGGGGGGGGGGTTGGCTGGGGAGTCATTTTGGCGCATGTGCTGTAGCATCTTTTAGCCTTTTGGCTTTTTAAGTCCCTTCCACTGTGTTTTTCAGTGTTTTTATGAGTGATGGTCATTCATTGGCCTGATAGGTGTATTGTGTCCAAATTTGGTGTCATTTCGTCCAGTGGTTTTTGAGTTATGTTAATCCCACAAATGAACATTACATTTTTATTTATATAGAACAGGAGGATAATATAGAGCCTGGGTAAAGGAATAGTGTTCAAATTCAAGGCTTTCATTAAATAGCCATTCAGTTAAACATAAGAGATCAGTTGAAATGAAAATAATAAGATTGACTTTGAGGAATAGGTTTCATCTGTTGAAGGCAGCACTTTCTTTGCTTTGGCACCATCTAAAATGGAGCTCTGTTTTCAAAGGTTAGTGTCATCTAATGTAGCTATTAGTCTTGTCTAATTTCTGTCAAACGTATTGCTGAGGACAACATTGAATAACCTGTAGTAATGCTATCATAATATACGTTGTAAAACTGCCAAACAACATCAAAGTCATGTCTTCTGTTATCTTTATTTGTGAAGCTTTTAAGGCTTTTAAAAGGGCAACTGGACCAACTGGAACAGAATTACTTAACCACGAAAGAGGAGCATTGTGCTCTACGACTCCAAAGCTACAAGTATTCCTCAACCAGCATTGTAGAATTTGATCCCGACAGGTGAAGTTTTTTTTAAATGAAGCTGTTAATAATTGTGTGTTTACAGTATTCTTAATATTGCTATACTATATGTATCTGCTTGAAACAATTAAGTTTCAACTCCATTGAATTCAATGGCGCTTATTCTCAGATAAATGGAAGCCTACATTAGCAAAACATTGGGTACACTTGGTCTGTAAATTTCTAAACTCATTAATTTCTTCACGTCTCAGGTGGCCAGAACATTGGGAAGAAGCAGATGTGGAAGGAGGAATTTGGGGAGACAGAAATATTTGCAGGGGGAAATGCAGGGGATAGATACCTATCTTTATGTGGATTTATAAAATTGGATGCTATGATTGAGATGTCCAAGAAGAAATATGTACGGTATTTGTCTTTGGTCATTCACCAGTTCAGTCCTACATCCATCTCATAGGCCAGTGGTTTCCAACCTGTGGTCCGTGGACCACCAGTGGTCCGCAAGAACTAAAATATGGGTTGTTGTAGGTTTTTTCGGGCTATATGGCCAAAATATGGGTTGTTGTAGGTTTTTTCAGGCTATATAGCCCAAAAAAACCTACAACAACCCAGTGATTCCGGCCATAAAAGCCTTCAACAATAAACTAAACTATGGTCTGCAGACTCACCGTTAGTACACCATTGCAATGAGAGCAATTGATCTCGCGAAACCCTCTTATAGTGCTGAGGTTTATTAAATATGGTTTTCTGTGGGTGAGCAGATGGCGACTACTGTATGGCATATGTTCTGTATCCGAAACTAGAACTGGTGTGGTCTATTCAATTCAGTTTTCTGAATCGGTACACCAAATAACTAAACTGAATCTAAAGTTGACCAAAAACTGATTTGTAACCCTTTTGGTACTATGTTGGAGAGTGGTCCTTGGTCAGAGTGGTCCCTGATCAGTCCTAGGCTTATATAAGAAGTAGCCTCAGTCCTGGTGGTAAGCGGCCTAATGAGCATTTGCAAAAGGAGAATAAGGTTGGATCTAAACTGTCCTATATTCCAGGATCTGATCCCGGATTATCTGCTTATCCCAGATTATTTGGCAGTGTGGACTCATATATTCTAGTTCAACACAGATAATCAGGGATCAGATTCTGGGATATAGAGCAGTGTAGATTCAACCTAAGTTCATACAGGAAAGATTCATCTGCCTTTTTTGACTCATTTGCTGTTGTAGCAGTAGATACCTTTTCAAATACACTTTTATTTATTTATTTAAAACTTTTATATCCCGATCTTCTCCACCTCCGTAGAGGGACTCAGACCGAATTCAATTCTAACAATAAAAATCTAAAACATCATATATCAACAGTAGATTAACAAATACATGTAAAATAATACATAAAAGCCATTCGCCAAGATAAAAAACATGTCCAACTCAGTCAGTATATTCAGTCCATGTATTGTGGTCAATAACTTTGGTCGGTTACTGGTCTCACCCATCATTCTGCAAAGGCCTCGTTCCACAACCAGGTTTTCACTAATTTCCTAAAGGTCAGGAGGGAGGGGGCAGATCTAATTTCATTCAGGAGGGAATTTCATAGCCGGGGGGCTATCACAGAAAAGGCCCTGTCTCTCGTTCCCGCCAGACGTGACTGCGAGAGTGGCAGGACCGAGAGCAGGGCCTCTCCAGACGAGCTTAACACTCTTGATGGTTCATAGGGGAGAATATGTTCGGACAGGTAAACCGGGCAGGAGCCGTATAGGATTTTGTAGGTTAAGACCAGCACTTTGAATTGTGCTCGGAAGCTAATTGACAGCCAGTGGAGCTGGCGCAACAAGGGAGTTGTGTGCTCCCTGTACCCCGCTCCTGTTAGTAGCCTGGCTGCAGAGCGTTGGACTAATTGCAGCTTCCGAACAGTCTTCGAAGGCAACCCCACGTAGAGAGCGTTGCAGTAGTCTAAACGGGGTGTAACCAGAGCGTGGACCACCGTGGCCAAGTCTGACTTCCCAAGGTACGGGCGCAGCTGGCACACAAGCTTTAACTGTGCAAAAGTTATCCCAGCCACCGCCGAGACCTGGGGTTCCAGGCTCAGCGATGAGTCCAGGATCACTTCCAAGCTGCGAACCTGCACCTTCAGGGAGAGTATAACCCTATCAAGCACAGGCTGTATCCCTATGCCCTGTTCGGCCTTACAACTGACCAGGAGTACCTCTGTCTTGTCTGGATTCACCTTGCTTGAATAGTAAGAATTATGTAAATATGAAACAAGTGTTCGCCACACATAAACTGTCTATATATCACTCTGTCTTGCCATTTGGAGGAAGGAATGTTTAATCCACCCACCATTTACTTAGAATGAATCTATGGACAGAGACTATAGATGCCACCAGATTTGGTAAGGATTGAGAGCAAAATAAGACATTTGTGCAAACTGAGATACAATTTTTCCAGGAATGTATGTTGAAAAGAAGGTCCTCTTGCACACTGAATATATGCTTGGGAGCTCTAAGGTGGCAACACTCTTGCTTAGAGACATCTAAAAGGAGATGTGAATATATATCTGTGACTGATGTGGGCCAGCATATGCAGTTTTCTGGTAAAGTATCACACAGAGGGAGTCTTTAGTATCTTCCTCTAATTTTAGGTAGTTGGAGACCTCATCAGCATTATAGTCTCTTGTCATTTGGGGGTGAATGAGTGTATACATTTAGCACAGAAGCTTGGGTGGATAGTGGGTCATGCTCAGTGTTTTAGTTATTACTTCAGAAGAGAGATGCAACAGTATTCAGCCAATATTAAACATTAAGCATTGTAAAATGAATTATTTGACTTTAGCTAGTTTATATATTGTTCTACTGCATCAGTAATTCTATAATGTAGAATATCATGATAGAGAAGAGTGGAAGTCTTTAAAATTCACTTGTTGCCATTTGTCTTGGTGGGTGTCTTTGTATGCTGTGCTTCGTTTTTTTAATTCTATTTTTATTTCTACTTTCTTTCCTCCCCCCCCCCCTTTTTCTCTCTTCTCTTTTATTTCCTAATTTATCATCTGTGATTTTAATATTGTATTTCTGAAAACTTAATAAAAACTATTTATAAAAAATAATAATACTATAATGAAGGGAAGAGAAAATATTATATATCTGATATTATTTTTATCTTTAGAAAAGTAGAAGGAGAAATATTTAAGCTTGGGATGCTGCTTGAAGGTATCGAAGATAATATTTATAAGACATGCAATCCCCATTCCTCAGCATTTGTAACATCACCTTCATTCACATCTCCCAAATCTGTATCTTATTCTTATTCAAACCATTCTGAGGTAAGCCATTAATCTCTAGAAAGTAATGAAGCGTGACTTTTTGACTCTTTTAAACAACCTTTTAACTGACAGCGACTTTTCCAGACACCATTCAAAAATCATTGTGAAAGTATTTCAACCGAAGTCCACTAACATCAAGCCATTTGCATGTTATGGTGTTCTGTAAAACATTTTCTCCTCTAATGCTATAGTATTTTTAAAAAAAATAGAAAAAAGGGTTATAACAGTTGTTATTCTTTCTGAAGGGCATCTTGTCACATTGCTTGTGCAAATGAAAATAGCACAGTTATAACTTTCAAATTTGTCACTGTGCAGTGAATACCCTCCAATATAATTTGTTTGCTTTGAACGGAGCATTTATTCCATAGTTCATTGAATGTGTTTTTTGGATTCCGTGTATGATTCATGCATACAGAGTCCTGTGGTTTCCGGCAGTAGTCCCTCTCCAGAAAAGACTGCTATGGAAGTAAATATCAAACATGAGACATTTGGAGAGAACAGAAGTAATCACATGGAGGAGAAGAGATATCAGCAACCTAATCAAGGAGGTGAATGTCATCTCTTCCAGCCACAGTAGGTGTTAAACTAAATGACATTCATTTAATTTTTTTAAATGTGCTAGCTATCCCCTGCCACACGTTGCTGTGGACCAGTCTGGTGATCTGGAAAATAAAGTAATGAGAAAGTTGGTTTCTAATATAAGTAATTTCTTTATGCTTGTAGGTAACCAGTATTTCTTGTTGTTTCTTTGTCAGTGTTGATGTGGAGATTGTCTGGTTTGCCTACTCTGGAATATGCAACATATCATAGTCCTTCTTTAGGGTCCCTTTCAAATCTGTGATACTATATCTCTGTGTGTGTGCATGTGTGTGTGTGTGAATCCTATCTATCTATATCTATGTCTGGATGGCTCTTTGTCAGGAGGGCTCTGATTACATTTTCTTGCCCTGGTGAAGAGAGTTGGAGTGGATGACCTTAAGTATTTTCTGTTGGTCATGGGTGTTCTGTGTGGGAAATTTGCCCCAATTCTGTCGTTTGTGGGATTCAGAATGCTATTTGATTGTAGGTGAACTATAAATCCCAGTATCGACAAATCCCAAATGTCAAGGTCTATTTCCCCCAAACTCCATCAGTGTTCATATTTGGGCATATGGAATATTTGTTCTAAGTTTGGTTCAGATCCATCGTTGTTTGAGTCCACAGTGCTCTCTGGATGTAGGTAAACTACAACTCCCAAACTCAAGGTCAATGCCCACCAAACCCTTCTAGTGTTTTCTGATGGTTATGTGCCACGTTTGGTTCACTTCCAACATTGGTGGAGTTCAGAATGCTCTTTGATTGTAGGTGAACTATAAATCCCAGCAAGTACAACTCCCAAATGACAAAATCAAAAAAATTTGAGTGAAGGACTTGGTGTCAATTGGCCCACTGGTTTTTGAGTTCTGTTAATCCCATAAACGAACATTACATTTTTATTTATATAGGTAATGCATTACACTATGTAACATTATTTTTTTTCCGGGGTTATAAATGTTTCCTAATTGAAAAAGGTTTATTCATCTGCAACAACTTTGTTTTTATGGGACATCCTGCAGCACATTTTACTCTAGTTTTTCAATGAATAGCTCATTCAATCTCAACCAATTCAACATAGTTTGTGGCAGCCACAAAAACAAAGTTTCTGGAGGGCAACAACTACTTTCAAAGTTAGTACTGCACAATTAAACCACCTCGAGTCGCCAGAAGGCTGAGAGGGGTGGTGTACAAATACAGTCAATATATAAATAAAAAAAATTAAACAGGAAATAACACTTTCAATCTAGGAAGAGAACATTCTTCAAATTTTGTTACATAGTGTTATTTACTGGCTATAGGCAAAGTGTAGCCCCCAAGGGCATTTTTGTAGCCTTTCACCAACTCTCTCTTTGATTTCTCATCATAAAAAAGTATTCAGTCAAAAATAAAATAAATTTTCTGTTCCTGGAAGCCTCCAGTATCACTTCTGAAAGAAAACAGGATACAGGAATCCTTAACATCCATATCTCCCAAATGAAACTATAAGTTGGCATTCATCCACTTCCTGTTTTGATTTCTTGGTTTTCTGTTTTCGGGGCTTTATGCAGCCTGCAAAATTCACCATCTAATGTTATCTGCCATTGAGTTAAACAATCAAGTAGGCTATGCTTTAGCTAGAGATATTGTGGTAAATTTTGAAACCCAGACTCACATCAAAGGAGAGCCTATAATTCTGCAGTGTCTCAAATGCAGAATTATATGCTGACATAGGTTGGACTGGGGGTTCATCGACATTGTAGTATGAATACAATTTGACGCCACTTGAGCCAGCTGTCGTGGCTCAATGCTATAAGAACCCTGGAATTTATACCTTGGTCAAGCAACAGCATTCTTTGGCAGAGAAGAACTGCAACTCCCACAATTCCATAGCCAGGGTAGTTAAAGTGGTGCAATGCTGCATTGATTCTACAGTTTAGATGTAACCCCCTGCTTACTCTCAGTCATCTCAGCAATTTATGGTGATCCCGAAATGTAGATTTAAAATAAACTCTGTGCCAGAAAGAAGCAGATGTGCCCGTACCATGCCACTGATGCTGTAAAGAGAGCCTATGAAATACTCCAAATCTATATGCTTTGATTAGTAGCAAAGAACTGTTTTGGGTATCACCAGCAACTCACACAGAAATGCTTTTTCTCTCAGTACCGAGGTCCCTTCTACACTGCCATATAATATCCAGATTATCTGCTTTGAACTGGATTATATGGCAGTGTAGACTCAGATAATCCAATTTAAAGCAGATAATGTGGACTATCTGCCTTGATAATCTGGATAATAACGTGGCAGTGTTGTGGCTCACTTTGAGCCTGAGTTTTTTGAGCCTGTGTTTCCTCAGGACAAGGAGGAGGATGAGTTACAGATTTCTGAACATGTCCCTGTTATTGAGGCAGACAGTGTTGATTCTGAAGAAGAGATGGCATTTCTCTTCCCCAGAGAAAGGAATGTTGTTTTAGATAAAGATAGTGGAACTTCACAGCTGCAGGTGGAAGAGTCGGCTCCATCTGGGAGTTCAGTGCCTCTCGGTTCCCAGGGTGACCAGTCCCAGGATAATGAGTTATCCGGCCTTGAAGATGGTGGAGATTTGATTAGGGAGGACCGTTTGCCGAAGTGCGTGGCTTGCCAACAAATGGGAAGTTCAAGGTCAGCGTAATGCTTTCATGCTGGGGAAACATATTTAATGATCCAATTGAAGCCTATCCTTTGTCAGTACAATGTTGCTTACACCCTGTTAACTTCTCTGAAATCACCTCGGTTTTTGGGGAAAGTGTCTAGCTCTTTGGGACTTTGGTTTTGATCTTGATTTTTGGGGACCTTGTCATGCTGCCATGGGTTTTTGTTTAACCAATATTAAAGGATTATATTTCATGTTATTTGCCTTTGGATCTTGGAAACTTGGCCTTTGCATTTAAGACTCTGTTTTGGCTATTGAACTTTTGCAACTTTACTTCTTTGTTTTTGATTTTGCTTTTTCTTCAATAAACTACAAAACCTACAGCCTTGGTGTGTGGTGGTGTCTTGAGCAAGGTGAATCTATTCTGAGTTGCGACAGTCAGTGTAGAAGAAGTCCAAATCTTGATGCCATATTTTCAACTAGATCCTTTCAAGCCATTCACACTTCAGTTCCCACACTGCTAGGTATACTACCCATGGCAATAAACTAAATCAGTACATCAAAGTCCTTCTGCATGAAACTTTGTAGTTCTACCCTGGGGGGAAAAGAAAACACTGAGTCTTAGTTTGGAACTATTACCATTTGAAATTCACCAAAGACATCCTTTTATGTCCCTCCTTTTTAAAGCAGAAGTGCAAAAATGTTATGCTAAGAGAAGCAGTAAAAATAAGTCACAGATCAAGAACAAACTGGAATTTAAGCTTCAAATTTATCATGAGACTTTGCAAGCTTGAAATAGCCACAAGCTTATTTTATAGGGGAAATCATTATGTCCTAATACTGACAATGTAGCAGACCTAGACCGGATTTTAAGCAGCTATGCGGTTTAGATTGGACAAGTCAAACAAATTGACAGATTAATGAAAAAGAAACACTACCAAACAGCAACCATGTACTTGCCATGCAGAAAAGGCTAATACAGCAATCTCCAGTCACATGTCTATAACTTGGAGACTGCCTGAGGTCTGTTATTTTTATATTAGAAGAGGATAGAGGATACAATAGTGGTTTATTATTACGGTTTATAGAGTTCTACGGGGTCATAATGTTTTGGTAGTTTTACTTTCCTTTATACATTTGCCAACTGTGAATAATTAATGGTTTATTGGAAGTACATATAATTCAAAATTATCCTTTAACTTGTTTGGTTTTCAAAAACTACAGTTTTGGGGAGAATTTTTGTCTATAAGATATTAGATAAATATTTCAGCAGTCTTAGAAACTAGAGGAATGACATTATTATTATTATTATTATTATTATTATTATTATTATTATTACTATTTTAGGCGTGAATTTTAAACTCGATTCCTGTGTTTTAATCCCTGTTGTGTGTATTTAATATGTATCTTATAGAAATATGTTATAATATGTATCTTTGCGTGTTTGGACTGTGCTGTGACCTGTCTCAAGCTGCGTGGAGAGGTGGGTAAGAAATAAAATTGTTGTTGCTGTTGTTGTTGTTGTTGTTGTTGTTACATTTGCAAAATGCTGATCCCTTCTGGCATGCACTGCTCCAAATCTTAAGTTTCTTTCAACAGAAATTTAAATTACTGGGAAATGAAATCTCCACCTCCAGCCAATACCCGCTGTACAAACCAATCTAAATCTGCTCCAGTTAGTCTCAGTAGATCAAAAGAACAAGGTAGGCCTAGATAAAATAATGACTTGCAGGAGCTTGAATCAATAATTGAAGGAATTCTAATAGAAATAAACCACTAATCACTGTTTCCATGTATCATTTCTTATAGCAAATCCCACTTATCCTTCAAATCAGTTTCTTGAAGGGTTGGGAAATTCGTCAAAGGAACACAATATTATTATACATCCTAGACTGAAAATACAGTTATCAAATAGACCAGCATGTTCCTGTTCTTCCAATAGGTTAGTATGTATAGCACTATACCTAAACTATACCAAACTGAAAAAACAAAGCAATCCTTGTAGCATAACGTATAGTACATGTATCAAACTCAAGGCCTATGGCCCAAATCCATGTTGTGTAGCCCTCTATATGCTCCTGTATTCATTAGACATCATGACCAGAGCTAATGTGAGTTGTGATATAGTAACATCTGGAAGGCTGCCAGTTGTTCTGTTTAGTCAGGATAGTGGGGCTTGGATTTAGATGCAAGGCTTGTGGATAGGATGCCTGACTTTAAAATGTCTTTTAATATTTCCGCAACTTCAGAACCATAAGTGCAATGAGTTGCAATTCCCATTATTCTCAGTCCACATGGTGGGTCATCAAAAGCGATGGGAGTCGTCATTCCATATTATCTGGGGATCCAAGTTAGGCAAAAACTAAAGAGCGCTGATCATTATGTATGTGTGTGTGTGTGTGTGTATTTATGTGTATATGTGTGTGTGTGTGTGTGTGTGTGTGTATGTATGTATGTATGTATGTATGTATATATGGGGCCCTCTGTGTTCATGGATTCTCCATTCTTGGATTTAACAGTCCTTTGAAAGCAACCATAAGGCTGGTGTGGCCCTCCATGAAAATGAGTATGACACCTCTGTCTTATAGACTTAAGATGCAATTGTGTAGCTTCTTTCCTTAGAGCAAGGCCCATTTGAATCTATTATGATTTGCGGCTGAGGAGGCATGTGTTAGATTGCACTGTTCATCACTTTCATGCTAGCTATAGACCTCTATTTTCAATGTAGAAATAAAAAAGTGGACTACAGGAAAGCAGACAGAGGAAAATCAGATTGTGAACAGTTCTCTATCTTCTTAGAAGGAAAAGCAGCAGATTTCAATTCATCAGGTACCTAATTTCACTCATTAAAGTTATACACTTACATTGTTTTATGATTTAAGTGGTTACATGTGAAGTATCTCTTGTAAAAAAATTGCAATGATCCCATGGTATGCCAGTGACATGTAGTTAAGTCTTAATTTATTCCAGGGTTCAACCCTAGGAAATACCATGTTTTTTGTGGAAGAGTTGACACTTCAAATATATGAAATCAAAACAGTTTGTAATAGTCTGAATGCTGAATATCTATATCCAAACAGACTTGAGCCCTTACAATAATTTTATATAAAAATCAAACATAACCTTTGAGCCTTACTCAGTGAAAACCTCTTAGGTGTTGTTTCAAAGATCACTTACATCTTTATTCCCTGAGGAGCTTATTAAACAAATACGTTGTGCGTTTTGTAAAGTACGTTAGGGCAACAATTTGATAAATTTCAGAACCTCATTCAAAATTAGTCATTTCTGTGTAGAAACTATTTAAAAAATCACTTACTTACTTAGATGATCCCTCGTATTCCGAGGATGATGGTCCTCCAAGGTCAGTGTTCTGATAGTGGGTCCGTAGGTGGCTCTGGAGCCCTGTTCTTGAGCTGCATCTTCTACCACAGTGGGGCAACAGTTTCCAGGTGGAAGGCGGTCCCGCTTGGGGTTGGCTTAATGCGCCTTCCTCTTGGCACATTTCTCTTTTTCGCCCTCCATTCTTGCCTCTTCAAATTCTACAGCACTACTGGTCACAGCTGACCTCCAGCTGGAGTGCTTGAGGGCCAGGGCTTCCCAGTTCTCAGTGTCTATGCCAGAGTTTTTAAGGTGGCTTTGAGCCCATCTTTAAATCTCTTTTCCTGTCCTCCAACATTCTGTTTTCCGTTCTTGAGTTCGGAGTAGAGCAACTACTCTGGGAGATGGTGGAAGGGGATCCAGACAACATGGCCGGTCTAGTGGAGTTGATGGCGGAGGACCATCGCTTCAATGCTGGTGGTCTTTGCTTCTTCCAGCATGCTGACATTTGTCCGCTTGTCTTCCCAAGAGACAACTACTGTGCTTTAAACCTCAGCAGAAAACTTGCATTGTTTCCCACTTGGAAGTATAACAACAATATACATGACATTACTATGTAGTGACTAAAAGTTTTTTGTGGCTCGATCAATATACTTCTGCTGGTATTTTGGCTGTTCCAATGTCTTAAAATAGATATCTCAAGAAGTCATCACAAATTTGAATTGGGCTATGCAATATTTAAATTGAAATATCTTCATTAGTCCTATATGAAGGTTAGGATATAATTTCTTAATATGTTTGTGTAACTTTTTTGCGGAGTTTAGATAGTGATTCAGAAGAGACCTCATTCTGTGACCGTCTCAGTTCAAGTACTGATGCATGTCTGGAACAAAACCATGGCTCAATTACAGTGGATTCAAACAAACCCAACCAAGGTAGAATATGATATATAATGGGTATGATATATAATGTATGATATATAATGTATGATATATAATGTGGAGAATTTTGAAGATAATATTAAAATATAATCTGTCTTCTTGAGGACATTCATATGTATAAACATCTTTGAGTGCATATATTCCTTGCTGGATTAAGAAAAAATGATACAATTGAATGCAGACCAGCCTGGAGATTCAGCCTGTATACAATGCATTGTACTAGAAGGGATGCATTTTTCAGTTAGGCAAGTAAACATCTATTCATGTCCAAACAAAAGAAGGCCTTTTACATGAGTTCATTTACATGTGACTAGATCTGGACTGAATCCAAGTCATCCAGCTGAACTAAAATTATTTGTGCTTAAATCCTGCATTGATCTCAGTGGAGCAAGTTAAGTCGCAGCATGACAGGCCTTTGTTAAATGGGGCTGTTTGCTGTAAACAGATGCAGATTTACAGATATAATTGTGTTCGTATCTATTCTAGCCAGTTGTTCCTCTGTTAAAGACTAGTGTGGTGTTTCTTCTTTAAACAGGAGGGAAATCTATCAGTTCCAGTTTCTCTTGTATTAGAATTTGCATTAGAATTTAGAACAGGAAACTTTTCAATTTTTGTTACATAGTGTAATATGTGAAGCCCCATCTACATTGCCATATAATGCAGTCAAACTGCATTATGAAAGTGTATTATATGGCAGTGTAGATGGGGTCTTAATTTCAGTTTCTACCATAGTCGGGTTTCTATTCCAGTTCTTCCCATCTGGAATTAATAATGTTAAATACTGGTAATTTTTTATCAAAACTAGAAGAAACAACGTTCTCATATGTATATATCCTCATCAAGTTCAAAGGTTTATTTTTGAATAGCAGTTTGTCCTTCAACATTAAACCACACATCAAGTTTGACTTTTGCTTAACAGTAACACTTTCCCAGGCATTCAAGACTGCAATGCAGAGTTTTCCGTTGGAAGATCTGGTAGTTTTCACAAATATGTTCAAAATACTTAAATTAGAATGTATAGAAACAGGCTGAGTTGTACTTACCAGTTTTCTTGCTTATGTTTCAGTAGACTTACTCCACAGTATAATTCATTTTTTATATGAACAAAGACACAATTATATTAAAGGATGCAATAAATCTGAAATTGGCACATCCTCCAGATTTCTGATTAAATGAAACATAGTGCTTAAAATGTCATATTGTAGCCTCTAGATAAGATTGTATCTATACATCCTTCAAAGAAAAACATCAAAATATACTCAGTTCAAGGCTAACCAGAAGATGAAATGATAAGACCCAATTCCTTTCAAATGCAGAGAGCAGAGAAAAGAGAGTCTTCGGAAGAATTTAACTTATATTTTTCTAGTTCCTTGTTTGCTATTGTAACGAGTTAGGAGAGAGGAGGGACGATTTATTATTTATTACTCTTAATGATGCCACCAATGTGTGATGTGAGGTATTATTGGGAGATATGGCACACTGGACGCAGAATTAATGGAGGTGAGGCAGCCTTCAAACAAAAGTTAACAAGTTTATTGAGCACAAAGCGTGTGGTTGCAAGTGGTAACTTTTCTTATGGAACTCAGAATAATGCTTGGTTAGATGAATGTTACACTCTTTCAGGTTATACAGTATCTTCTTGACATAGAGCACTTGATTCGGACAAAGTATCAATACAGGGATATTTCCCTTATTTGATCCTTCCTAGATCAAATTCTAAATAAGCTATTCTTTAGCCTCTCCTTGGACTAAAGAATTCCGGCTATGTTTCCCCCTTTCGGCTACCCTAGCCAGAGAAACTTTCAATAGCCAGACCCGGCTTTCCAAAGCCTCGAAACTTTGCTTCAGAAGTCACTCAGCCACCTTTTCCTCTCCTTCTCTCTCAACTCCTCACTCTAACTCCTCACTGCTAAACCCTAACTCCTCACTCCTCGGAACCTAAAACCTAACTCTAACTCTGACTGAACTTAAACTGTCGTTTTTCAAACTCTCCCCTCTAAGCTCCTCCCACTTCTCTACAGCATCGTCTCCATGGTAACGCACTCCTCTCAGCTAGGCCGCTCCAGCATTAGTGCAACCAATCCAAACTCAAATACAGTTAAAATCATACAATTTATAATCAACTTCTGTACAGCTATAGAGTCCAGATTTATAATGGAGTTGTTTAACTATGTTGTACGTATATTTTGTCAGTTTCACTAGATTCCAAACTCTTTTCGGCTACTTCGAAATAATAATGGAAGCCTTTAAAATGTTAATTCTTTGGGAGCAGATGACCTGAAGGAGCCATCCCAATGTCCCTACAAACACCTTTAAATAGTTCTCAGAGTAGAATATCTCAAAACAACTCACCTGATACCATGTTTGTGATATTTTAGGTACCAGTTGAACACCTACCTCTTTATCAGGATGGTTTAAACCAGGGGTCCTCAAACTATGGCCCGGAGACTGGATGTGGCCCTCCAAGGTCAATCTAAGTTTAAAATGACTTAAAAGCACACAACAACAACAATCCTATCTCATCAGCCAAAAATAGGCCCACAATTCCCATTGAAATACTAATAATTTTATATTTGTTGAAATTGTTCTTCATTTTAATTATTGTATTGTTTTTAAGTGTTTTTTGCACGACAAATGAGATATGTGCTGTGTGCATAGGAATTCATGTTTTTTTCAAATTATAATCCAGCCTGCCCACAGTTTGAGGGACTGTGACCTGGCCCTCTGTTTAAAAAGTTTGAGGACCCCTGGTCTAAACAATCATATAATCTGCTTTTGATTTTCTTTGTATTCTGCCGTACGCTGTACAATTTCTGGTTTTGCTGCTTTTGTTTATGCTGTTGTTTGTAGCCATGATTTTCCTTTTAAAGCATTTTAAAATTTTATTTTCAGACGCCAAAATGCTATGGAATAGCCTACAGGGTTTGTATGTTAATCGACATTGTGTAAAATATTTTTTGCGGCAGTAAAGCAGCCTGAATTGTTCTAACCTTTTAGGGAAAATGATGATAATAAAGTCTACAATTTAAAGACTTTAGAGTGGTGGATTCAAAAGGTTTTCACTACACAACCGCTCTTGTTTGTAAACTTCAATCTGCTATAAAAATAATATATTTACTTCAAAGAATAATACCTTTTCTAATTAATTAAATGACAGTAATTGCCCTTATTGTTCAGATCTTCACTGCTTACAACAGATGTCTGGAGCTGAGATCATGGATATACCTGTTTATTAACTTACTTATTAATTACCGTTTTTCAAAATTTCAGCTTCTTCACAAAAGGCAGATACCGGCTTTCAAAGAATTTATGCAGATAAACAACCAGAACAGTTTATAGACAGATTGTGGGAAAGGTAAAGTACAGCATCAATTTGAAACACACCAGCCCACTTATAAATGTAGCTGTAAGTTGAACTTTCATATGTAGGTTTGTTATCCCCTTTGCAGCAATATAAAAATAGATAACTTTCAAAGTAAAAACAAATCTGAACAAATTTGGGTTTAAGCGTTTTGGCTATATGCATGTACACAAGCGCAAAAAACTCAATAGTCCATCCAGTAAATTCCAGCCTTCCCTCTGGTCACACTCCTATACTTGGAATATATTTTCGGGGATGTGTTTTGTTTCGACCTTCATGAACTGCTTGATCTTTTATTTTCATTGATCTTTTATTTTCTAGGCACAATCGACATATTCCAGAAACCCGCTATTCAAAGATGCAGGACACCATTATCCTTTCGCCACAGTATCTGGGTCGTAGGGATCTGTATGGAAGGAGGTTAACAAGTCCAGAGAGAAGCAGGCACACAAATGCTGCGGTAAGAGAACAGCCTTGAATCTGCATGGACTGTGTTGTCACTTAACAATTTTCAGTAACATTTTTGTCCTAACAGGTACTCAGTTCTACTTTGGATGGCGTTATAGAGACTGCAAACAGCTTGAAGAGAACTTCTGAACACATGATGCAAGTTATTTCAGAAGATTTAGCCAAGGCCAACATTCAGACATTGTCACATGTCACAGGGAGTCAGCACTGTATTTAAATGAGTGTTATGAAAACTATCAAAACAATGTTTGAACATTTACATTTGTAAAGGATTAAAATGGACCATTTTCTAATTCTTTCCCAATGTTCATAAAAAAGCTTGTCTCAAAGAAAAGCATTATACCAATTCATAAATTGTGCAGATGTTAAGTTGATGAGCATGTTTCTGCAAAGTTTCTTACTGTATTCAGAATTGATTTTGGTACCTGGAATATATCTCTACTGTAAACTACATAGGGCAGGCAATAGTTGTGTAGTGAGCAGATTCTTCTCTTTTTGTCCAAAATGTCATGTTTTTTATTAGAATAAAAAAAAATATTCAGTGTGTATTTTTTGCGTGTAGAATATTTGCAAAGCTTTTATCATATGTACAAATGTAATTTCCATTCATGTGCAAAGGTATAATTGTTGTGGGATAAAAATATTTCATTCATGTTGTGGTCCTAGTAGCGGTGTTCGTGCAAGGAACTCTCAGTGCAGCGGAACCTCAAGTGTGTCACAACTTAAGAGCATTTTATGAGTCATTGCTTGGCCCTGATTTTACTTTGACATAAGAGCAGCGTTTTGAGTTAAGTGCTAGCACCAGAGGAAGCACTAGTGCGAGACTACACGGCTTTAGATCTTCAAGGGAACAGCCTCCATGTTGAATGTCTCCTGCTCTTATTTGCTTTAGGAGATTGCTGTCCACTTTGCTCTTGTCTACTTTGAGTTAGTTGATTTCAAGTGACTTTTAGTCCTGATATGTTTGGCTTCGTGAAGAGAGAGAGGGAGAGAGAGCAAGAGAGGGAGGGAAGCTGGAACGAGTACAGTAGGAAGAGAATGATGCTTCTGTCTCTTCACTTTGTTTTTTGTGCTTCCTTGCCACAACTTTGTGCTTCTACCATTTTACAGTTGATCTTTCTTTTTTATTGCCCCATGCATTTATACATTATTTGTTATTTATAATGCACATTTTCTTATTTAAAAACGTGTAACACAAAAATTGGGAGAGGTGTGTTCGGGGGGCAGAATGGATTAATAGCATTTCAATGGGAAAATTCACTTTGAGAGAACTGCATTTTGAGTTAAGAGCTCAGTCATGGAATGAATTAAGCTCTTAATTCAAGGTATCACTGTACTTCCTGGTATTAACAAGTCTTTCTTTGCCTCAAAACCTTAGATTGTCACTTTCCTCAAGTGTAACTCAAACCATCAAAAGATGTTCATATTCATGTGAAGTTTTCCACATAGGAAATCAGGGTTCTCACACACCTGTGCCACTATGTTAAAAAAAAAATCAGGTATAAAGTCTGTATAGGACTGCAGTTGTAAACACTTTGACACAAACATGTCCCTCCCCTTCTCTTCATTCTCTGTCCTTCCGGCAACAACAAAGGGTGACAGAAAGGGGAAGGGGACTACATTTGGGAAGGTCTACTGATGGAGGTCTACTGATGCAAGGCTGGGGTGAAAATTGCTGGAAGAAATATTAACAACCTTAGATATGCAGATGACACCACTTTGATGGCCAAAAGCGAGGAGGAGCTGAGGAGCCTTCTAATCAAGGTTGCAGCTAACGATAAAAAAAAAAACCAAGATTATGACAACAAGAATGATTGACAACTGGGAAATAGAGGGAGAAAACGTGGAGGCAGTGACAGACTTTGTATTTCTAGGTGCAAAGATTACTGCAGACGCAGACTGTGGCCAGGAAATCAGAAGACGCTTACTTCTTGGGAGGAGAGCAATGATCAATCTCAATAAAATGGTGAAGAGTAGAGACACCACACTGACAACGAAGATCCGCATAGTAAAAGCAATGGTATTCCCCGTAGTCACCTACGGATGTGAGAGCTGGACCATAGGGAAGGCTGAGCAAAGGAAGATAGATTCTTTTGAACTGTGGTGCTGGAGGAACGTTCTGAGAGTGCCTTGGACTGCGAGAAGATCCAATCAGTCCATACTTCAGGAAATAAAGCCCGACTGCTCATTGGAGGAAAAGATAGTAGAGGCAAAGATGAAGTACTTTGGCCACATCATGAGAAGAAAGAAAAGTTTAGAGAAGACAATGATGCTGGGGAAAATGGAAGGAAAAAGGAAGAGGGGCCGACCAAGGGCAAGATGGATGGATGGCATCCTTGAAGTAACTGGATTGAACTTGAAGGAGCTGGGGGTGGTGACAGCCGACAGGGAGCTCTGGCGTGGGCTGGTCCATGAGGTCACAAAGAGTCGGAAACGACTGAACGAATGAACAACAAACTGATGGAGGTAGTTTTACAAATTAAGAAAGGAAAACCAGTCTACGAATAACCCTCCTGCATTGCATTCTCTTTGAGATCAATTTAGCAAATGACTAAAAAAAAATAGACAGCAAATTCTTCAAAGTTCTTTATTGATGGTAAAATGTTTAGTACTTTCATGATTAACTTTACCCAAATACCACAGAAAGATCCATGCAGTTCCAAACACACAACCATTATTTTTCTCTTCTATTTTCTCTGGAAGACATCTAATATTTTGTACCTCATTGCAAGTTTTCTTCAGGGAATTCTTACATACTGTAATTCAACATACTGGAGTTGTGAAATTGTGCTATACATTTTTATTTACAACATTTCTTCGATACTTAAATCGATAGGTCTTTTAGAACAGTATGTTTAGAAATAAGCATGATTCCAAGATAGAAAGTTTGCACATTATTACCAAAAAGTCATTAGCATATATACAGACATTTTTTTCCAAGTTCTAGCATACTGCGTTCCTTAGTGAACATTCTCTACATTGAACACTTCACAGCAAAATGCCACCTATCACCAACTACATTAATATAAAAACACAAGTTGTTACATACATTTCTCCACTTTTACACATTTTGATCTCCTCCCCCAACAAAAAGCAGCAGATTCCAAATTATAAAAACAAGATTCCCAAATATAACACTAATTTATAAAATATGTACAGAGGACACAATCCAGATCATGCTAAATGTATAAATTCCATTGATTCCAATGCAGAATACGAAGATATTTAACATTTTTCTCCCCCTGAAATCAATGGAACTTAACATTAACTTGGGTTTGATTGTGTCCATATTTATATTATGTGTTCTTTATATCTTTGTTAAGCTCAACCAAAAACCTTTGAAGATCATCGCTTCTATTCATTCTTAAAATACACAGTATCCTTTGATTTTGGTACGGTAAGTGCTTTTATATCATCCAGTAGCCGTTTAGGTGTGATGATGTGAGTGGAACCTGGTTAAAAATGTAATATAGAAGAAAATGTGAAAATTAACATAACCCAACAAAAAACTGAAAAATAATACACTTTTTGTTTAACATACCGCACACTGTGATTTTTTTTTTAAAAAATTATGGCCTCTGTGAAATCAATACCTTAACAGTAATAGAAAATGAACTTGGATCTAGCATGTTCCAGTAGCTGGGAACGTGTGTAGAATTATCCTGCAAACAAGGCAAGTGAATTCAGTGTTCACCCTTCTGAATTGAGTACATCTCACAAGGGTATTGCAACTGCAGTGATCAGTACTGATTATGCTGCATAGTTACAGTGAGCAATAGTGTCAATTGCTGTGTGCCTTCACACTGACTTGGACTTAAATAGACCTCATCATCTCATTTTCTTGGCAAGTGTTATTTCAAGCCTTGCCTATTTTCATTCTTTGGCAAGTACAGGGTACAGCAGCATAACTTCCTTTTTTCAAAACCCATTGTATGAATCAGAATTTTTTTTAATAATGTAGGCGCATACCTAAAGTTTTGTTTCACGTAGTTTTGAAGATCAAATTAGATAGGTGACGTCCCCCATTCTCCATACACTGAGTAAACCGATTTCTGGCATTTGTCATGACTTTTGCCAGCATAGCAGGCGTTACGTTGGCAATTTCTTCCTGGATGTTGGTCTTCAAACCTTGTAGGGTCTTTGGACAGTTCACATAAACACGGGATTTAAAAAAAAAACCCATAGAAAAAAATCACAAGGGGCCAAATCTGGAGAGCGGGCCGGCCACTCCAAATCCCCCCTAATTGAGATGAGGCACTCTGGGAAGTGTTCCCTCAAAACAGCCATTGATGCTCTTTGAGTGTGTGCAGTTGCACCATCTTGTTAGAACCAAATGTCCCCTAAGTCCAACCCATCTAACCGTGGGGGAAAAAATCCTGTAACATGTTTATATACCGGTCTGAATTCACTGTCACTGCGACTTCATTTTCCTCAAAAACCAGGGACCAATAATTCCAACTGAGGAAATTACACACCACACTATGATTTTAGGTGAATGCAAAGGCCTTTGATGCAATTCTCGAGGATTGTTGTCAGCCCAGTAGCATGTTTTGTTTGTTGACAGATCCACACAAATGAAAATGAATAGCATCACTAAAAAAAAAAAAAACCAATAGCATCCTCAGGAACGACTTCAAGAAGAACCTCATACGCATTCCTCTGATAATTGAAGTCACGTTCAGAAAGTTCCTGCACAATTGCCATCTTGTAAGGATGGAAATGAAGATCATCATGAAGAATTCTCACAGAATGATCGGAAAGTCCAAGGGCAGACGCATGTTTGCACGCAGAATGCTGTGGTGATCGCAACATTGAAGCTCTCACTGCCTCAATGTTCTCAAGTGAACTAATGGGCCGAAGGATTCCAGTTCTTTGTCTTGTCGCACTTGCAGTTTGTCTGAATGTAGTGACCCACATCACAATTTATTTCCGGTCAGGGACAGGGGCCAATGGGGCTAAATTAAAGCGATCACAGAACATCTGCTTGAAAAGTAGGCCTCAACGGCAAAAGCGCTCTCCTCACTGTTCCAACACATGATGGCGACTGAACTGTGTCAGGACAAAACTTTATACTCCCGCCTCTCGAACAAGACCACTAGCACTCTGCTACGTCTTCAACCAACTGAATGGCGCGCATTTTAAAAAAGGAAGTTATGCTGCCGCACCCTGTACAATGCAATCTGATGGCTATTTCAAATTTACCAAAAAAAACCATGGTTCTTCTATGACAGATGGATTGACCCAGTCAATTGACTTTCATCAACTCCTGAATTTTTAAGATTCATTTAGAACTGTCAATAATAGGAATACTTGGAGCTGTCTAATCTAGAGGATTACCATAAGCCAATTTCAGCATGGTAACATGTAACAACAAAAACAAATGGTGAATAGTAGAAAAGAATTCCCCTTCCCTCCCAACAGCATTTTGGAAAGATGCAATGAAATGAATAAATAATAGGTTTTTTTTTTAAAAAAAAAAAAGGCAAAGTATATCTTCAGTTTTAAAAAACTTGCTACTAGTTTTGGTCTAATCTATTTTCTCCTGCCGTAGTACTGATATTACAAAAAACATGCTGTCTTATTTGTCCTCAAGATTCCATAATAAACATACAGCTAGATCCCAAGTCATATCATCAAATGCTCAAACATCAGTCACTCAGCAGGAAGCTATCATGCTTACTGACATTTAGATGACTCAAATAAATAAAAGGAGGACGAGGCTTATCCAGGGAAATTATCAACAGATAAAACCTGTTTGGCCATGCTCAGCAACGGAACAACCTGAAATTACTCCCATAAAACTAGCAGCTTAGAAACATTCCACACCTATCCTCCAAACAGCAGCTTCATGTGGCAAGCTCCTTTAAAAACTGTGATTATTTCACAAATATTTCACAATACAATGCAGAGATGGGTTGTTTAGAGGTAAAACATTTATCTAGGTTTAATTAAAAGCTCAGCATTAGCTAGACGTAATTCCCTGTAATTAGATCTTGAACAATAACTAAAATTACTCTATGCTCAAGGAATAGACTGTTGGAGAAACTATTGTGTGCACAATTACTTATCCTCCCACATTTCACATTACTACTTTTCTTTTTTTTTAAAAAAAAGATTTTATTGGTTTTCTTAGAATACATCAATACCTTCAATACTCTTATATTCCATCCTCAATTCATTACATCAACTATAAGTATATATAAGTATATATATGTATGTATCTTATGTATTTTTTTCCACCTCTGTGCTGCCCCCCCTCCGAGCCACTTTAATTTACATTTTCTTTCAAAAATACCATTTCTTCTTGTGGAGGTAATTTCCCATCTACTTCTTTTAAGCCGTTCTCAATAAATTTTCCCCTAACTTCATCAAAGTCGTTTTCCTTCCATAGCCCTTTCCTGACTCTTAACCTACATGTCAATTTATCATTTATTGCTATTTTCCATAGTTCTTTATACCATTCTTCAATTGGTATATTTATTTTACCTTTCCAATTCTTCGCTATCAGTAATCTTGCTGCAGTTAACATGTTATCTATTGCATCTTTCTCTGTTTTTTTTTCCAATTTCTTAACGTTATATAGTGACAACAATGCAATGCTTGCACTTTTTCCTAATTTCATATCCATTATAGCTTCTAATTCTCCAAATACCTTACCCCAAAATTCATTTTATATATGTGCTCACCTCCTGGCAACCTCTCCAACATTTTTTGTGGCACTCCTATTAATATTTGCAATCTTTACTGGTGTTAAGTACCATTTCCAAACCAATTTATAATAGTTTTCTTTAACACGCACATTACTTCTTTTCAAAAGTGCATCTCACGGGCTGCATGTAGTCCCCCCAGGAAAGTTTTGAGGCCCCCAAAAGATTTAAAATGTGAAATTTTGTTCCAAAACCCTAAGATGACCTCTTTTCAGATGAGAAAAGCATTGTATTCATCTTTAATGATCCAATGGGCCAATGCTATAGTTTTTTCAATGAATATCTCATCAAATCTCAACCACTTCAACATAGTTTGTGGCAGCCACAAAAATGAAGTTTCTGGTGTATAACACTGACTTTCAAAGTAAACACCACACAACTAAACAGGAAATAACACTTTCAAACCAGGAACAATTTTTTTTTCAAATTCTGTTACATAGTGTTATGAAAAAGAAAACAAATTGTGGATTGATAATGGGAAAAGAAAGATTTTAAAGAGCAAGAAATGGCTAAAAATTATGAAGTATATAAAAAGACAGACATGGAATAATACTGTAAGTGAATGATTAAAACTTCAGAAAAGAAAGCTGACATTCGCTACCTCTTCGGATGCAAATCAAAGTTTATACACTGATATCCTGTCTAAGCTTTTTGGAGGAAGGAGGGTACTTACCAATAATAACTTCACAAGACTTGTAGGCCTGTGAAACTTCATATGCACAGCGCATCTCAGAATATGTAATGCCCCCAATGACAAATACAATCAGCTTCGATCCACTCTTTCGCTCATCCAAGTGACTACCTTTGGGTTTGTTACGAGCACTGCAAATTGGAACACAAAAGAGCACTATGCAGTTTGTTCATATTTACCAGCTGTTCATAGCTATAAGTGGTATAGTACTATATAGTAATATTTAATACTGATATTGTACTATGCTAATAATATAATATATTGTAGGTATATATATATGTTGTAAGCCACTCTGAGTCCCCTTCAGGGTGAGAAGGGCGGCATATAAATGTTGCAAATAAATAAATAAAAAAAATAGTAGTTATATGTATTTTATCCAGAAACTATTAAAATCATTAAAATAACCATTAAATCAATTACCTCACAGCTCCTGAACCATTCCAGGGTGCAGGACACTGAGAACAATAAGGCCACTCTTTTGAATCAAGCTTATTTTCTATGGTGTCCTGAAAGAAAAATAGTTCCTTTTAGCCAACTAAAGTGGCATCTGATCAAAGCTCTGCAATTTCTCCTGACTGCCATGCTGCCCATTTGTATAGGGCAGCAAAAACCTCCTGGGCAAAATATGAATACACATTAAAAAAGACATGGAAGTTAGGTTTTTCAGGAATAAGCCATATTTCTGGAAAATTTAGAAATTACTGCTCAGTTAGAACCTGCTTCATATTAACTATGGATTTCCTTATATGAAACACTGAAATAGAGACTGCAGTCAATCATCATTCAAAAAGGATGCATACACAAAATGTGAACCAAGGCCTATTGCAGATATTGTTCAGCTTAAAAGGGCCAGTGTAATGGTCTGGGATTTCAATATGCAAGACTGACTGAGGTATTTGTAGAGCACCTTCTCAGAGAGATAGTTTTTTCTGCTGGAATTCCTATGCTCACAGGCCCAAAGAGCACAACACTTGCATGTCAAATCCTTCCATTTGTTTCCTTCATCCAAATCCTTCTTACTATCCCTTCAAATACATGGTTATAAATATCTAGCGTATCTTACAAGGTCTCTTCCTTGTAGCCTTTGGTTATATAAGGAAATAATTCCCAGCAAAATGTCCTCAGAAGCACTTTAACTACTTGTTGTGTTGCTCTCCCTTCTTTTCTTTTAAAACCCTCCTACCAGATACATTCTACCTCTCTCTTCATGCCCAGCGTTTATTTTTTAAATTTTAAACTATTACATTTGGCCCGGCCATAGGTTTTTTAAATCCTTGCATGTTATTGTTTATATGTGAGTTGTATTAATTGTATTGTTTTTGCTTATTGTATTTTGTTTTATTGATGTGTTGTCGGGCTTGGATTTCCTTATATGTAAGCCGCTCCGAGTCCCCTTGGGGAGATGGTGGCGGTGTATAAATAAAGATGATGATGATGATTATTATTATTATTATTTCCTTCCCTTTTCTCGGCCTCTCTTCTCTTCTGCTCTCTCTCTCTTCCTCCTCTAACCTCCTGAAGACCTGGATGTGGGACCAAGCTTTTGGACATTCTGGCAGCTAAGGGAAGATCTGACGATAAACATGGGCGAGTGGAATGGAATGAACATATGGAACTCTGAACTCTGAGCATGAGATTGTTTTGCTATTTTATTATGTATTAATGTTTTTATCTTGTTAACTGTTTAAATGGATTTTAGGTATTGTTGTTTATTGATTCAGGCATCGAATTGTGCCTTTGTATGTAAGCCGCCCTGAGTTCCCCCTCAGGGGTGAAAAGGGCGGGGTATAAATAATTGAATAATAATAACCTCCTGCTATGTTTTGCTCTTCATTAGTTAGGTTGTAGGTTCCCCCGAGTATATAGAAATGTCAAATCATTATAAGACTTTTAAATGTATAACCTTCAACGTCCTCTCTTTTTGGAGTCCACAAGGGAACTCAGGAAAGCAACACTGAGAAGTTGAAGCATGTCTTGTCTCTATTTTATTATTATTATTACTATTATTATTATTATTATTATTATTATTATTATTATTATTAACTTTATTTATAACCCCGCTAACATATCCCGAAGGACTCGGTGCGGCTTACAAAGGCCAAGGCCCTCAATAAAACAACAGCATAACAAATACAACAATAAAACGCATAAAGCAAAACAATAAACATTAAAGCAATAACAATAAAACATTAAAACAATAACACCATGACGCATTTAAAACTAAATTTAGGCCGGGCCAAATGTAATGAATAAAATTTAAAAGTGCTGGACATGACAGGTGAAATGTAAAGGATTTTAGGGGTAGGTGCGATGTGCAGACAATCTTAAATCTCTAATAAAGTGCATTTGGGACATGATGCTAGGAGTTTCCTATTCTGGAAAGGCGCACTGAAACAGCCAGGTTTTCAAGCTCTTCCTAAAAACTGCCAACATTGGGGCAGTCTAAATAAAGGCTAATTTCTGACAGCTTTCATTTCGGTTCCCCCCAAAAGGCTAACACCCTGGGAAACACTAATTCCCAACATCATTCTTATTGTCTTAAATTGTCTAAATTAATGGTATTGCATGACATCCTGGGATCCTTTGTAATAAATGAATAGATGTATCAAGAATAGATGGCACTTATATGTAAGACATGCGGTTTTTTTCCTCCAGAAAACAAGTCGGAGTAAAGAATCTATGGCAGGGGTCCACAAACTTTATAAACAGAGGACCAGCTCACAGTCCCTCAAACAGTTAGAGGGCCGGATTATAATTTGAAAAAACATGAATGAATTCCTATGCACACTGTACATATATTATTTGTAGAGCAAAAAACACTTGAAAATAATATAATAATTAAAATTAAGAACAATTTTAACAAATATAAACTTATTAGTATTTCAATGGGAAGTGTGGGCCTGCTTTTGGCTGATGAGATAGGATTGTTGTTGTTGTGTGCCTTCAAGTCATTTCAGACTTAGGTTGACCTTGAGTGAGGGCCGGATAAATGACCTTGGAGGGCCATATCCGGCCCTCAGGCCTTAGTTTGAGGACCCCTGGTCTATGGTATGAATGTCATTAAAATAGAGACATTAATTAAATGTTCTTATATATAACTGTAGGAGGGAGGCCTGAAATGTTCTCCTTTAAACTAAATAGCATCTTGTGGAAATATTACCTCCATGACATCCTTAATTATTGGTGTCCATCTAGAAAGCTGATATGTTTCTTCTGATGAACGATTCCTCCTGGATGATTTGCGTTGTTGTGATGCGGACTAAAAAGCCAAAGATAATTCTGTTTTTTAAAAAGCAAATGGTATCATAAAACAAAAACCCAGATCTGACATTTGATACAGCAGAAGAAAACCAAACATGCAAGCATAATAAACAAAGCCGCCCTATACATAATTGATACTTTTGTAGGTCCAGCTAAATTGATATTTAGCTAATTATTTGCTTTGTTTCACATAAATCTAGATTTTTTTTATTATAACTTGGGACTTGCTTAAACATTCTTTGAATTCAATGTTACTAATGAACCTGACTGCTATGAAACTTCTTAAGAAGTGATATGATACACAGAAATTGATTAAGAAATATCCATCTTTGACAATGACATTTATTAATTGTTCATCTCGCATTCTCCCTCTAGCAGTGGTTCTCAATCTGTGGGTCCCCAGATGTTTTGACCATCAACTTCCAGAAATCCTAACAGCTGGTTAAACTGGCTGGGATTTCTGGGAGTTGTAGGCCAAAAACATCTGGGGACCCACAGGTTGAGAACCACTGCGAGTCTAGAGAGATAAACAGATATATATCTTACTATAGATATTCTACTATCACATTTGGATACAAGATTGATATAATCATAGAAATATGAGTCCAATAATACTATGTAACACAATTTTTGTTCCTGGGTTATAAATGTCATTTCCTAATTGGTTCTTTCATTAAAACATGGAAAAAGTTTTTTAAACTCCAAAAGCTAGTTGCGGAACATCCTGCAGCACATTTTGCTCTAGTTTTTCAAAGAATATCTCATAGAGTCTCAATCAATTAAATATACTTTGTGACAGCCACAAAAACATAGTTTATGGAGTATAACATGACTTTTGAAGTAAGTACCGCACAATTAAACTGGAGATAACACTTTGAAACAAGGAACAGATTTTTTTCAAATTTTGTTGCATAGTGTTATTTGAGTTCTACACAATTTATAAAATAATAATAAAAACAAGAGCAATTTGGGTATTTTTATAGGTGTATCTGACAGGGTTCTTAAAAAGTTATCAAGCTTATTTCTGATATGATTGATCAAATACATTTTATGTGAAGCACTTTTAGAACATTCCAAAATCTTTTATGAACATTAATTACTGTATATACTCGAGTATAAGCCTAGTTTTTCAGCCCCTTTTTTAGGCTGAAAAAGCTCCCCTCCGCTTATACTCGGGTCAAGGTTATTTATTCTTTTACCCTATTAGTATTATTTTATTACATTTATTATTTTACTCTATTATTATTATATTTACATTAATTTGCTCTATTATTATTATTACATTTACAGTATTTTACCCTATTATTACTACATGCTTCCTTCCTTATTATTTTACTCTATTATTACTGTTTTTATTGCATTTTCATTATTTTACTCTATTATTTTTATTATATTTATTATTTTAATAATAAGTACATTTACATTGAAAGAGGTTTGAATAATGGTTTAATAAGAGTTGGACAGTCTTATCTTAAATTACAGTTTTATGTAAATATTCAGAAACATTTAGCCTATTGATGCCTCAATTAATGTAATTTTATTGGTATCTATTTTTATTTTGAAATTGACCGATAGTGGATGCATTTCCCACCCTCGGCTTATACTCAAGTCAATATGTTTTCTCAGTTTTTTTGTGATAAAATTAGGTGCCTCGGCTTATATTCGGGTCGGCTTATACTCTAGTATATATGGTATTAGTATAATATAATGTTGAATGCTATTAACTCAAATAATACTCTGGTATATATTTTCACCAATCTATTTCATACCACAATTATAGCATTGTAATTATTATATAGTATCGTAATTATTGTCAAGACAGAAAGATTATTAAGACCCAGTGATTCCGGCTATGAAAGCCTTCGACAATACATAATGACAGAAAGAGTTAATATGGAACTGCTCAAGACAAAAAAATAATGCAATCCTTACTGTGGTGAGAATAGGTACACCAAGGTACTTCCAATTTTTGATCATGTCGCTATCGTTTTCTATCTGTACTTTTTGGATCAGCTTGTCCAAGGTCTCTTGAGTAGCTCCTTTTCAATATTTAAAAATAAATGTAATATTTGGTATTAGTACATTACTGATATTTACACATAAAAGGATTCAAAGGAGCGGGATTCTACAATGTTGTTCTGATGATGGATGCAGGTCCATCAGCAGGACTGAGCGCATAGGGCTCTCCGCAGATCCCAATGTGTCCTTAAAATCTGTTCCAGGCCTGGGAAATCCCACAAAACAGATTTTTGGGAAGCAAAAGGGTCCCATCTAATCTCTTCAGCAATATAACTGCAGTTAAAAAAAACACCCTTTCCTGAACATGATGGATTGAATCCCAAGTTAACTCAAGGAAGATCTGATACTTCCTTCCTCCCCATTGACATCCATGCTTCTCAAGAGGCTCCCATGAACAATGTGTGGCTGGGTGCCAGAGGCCAACAGGGAGAGGAGGCAATGCTCCAACGTTGACCTTAGATCGGAAGATTAAATTAGTTATCTTCAGGAAATTTGTGGAAAAGCAATTTCCCAACTCTTCTTCCATCTACATTGTTCAGCCTCCCCAAACCTCCTGAAAGAGGTTTCAGGGATTACAGGGAGTTCTAGAGAAGAGTGGATGGGGAACTTTCCCTCCATAAACATAGACAATGCACTACCATATCTATTCAAAAGGATTCAGGGCTACAACGTAGTTAACTTACGTACTGAAAATCCAAGAAAATAACTCTTTAACATGGTCTAAGCCAGGGATCCTCAAACCTTTTAAACAGAGGGCCAGCTCACAGTCCCTCAAACTGTTAGAGGGCCGGATTATAATTTGAAAAAAACATGAATGAATTCCTATGCACACTGCACATATCTTATTTGTAGTGCAAAAACAATTTAAAACAATACAATAATTAAAATAACAAATATAAACTTATTAGTATTTCAGTGGGAAGTGTGGGCCTGCTTTTGGCTGATGAGATAGGGTTGTTTTTGTTGTTGTTGTGTGCTTTCAAGTCATTTCAGACTTAGGTTGACCCTGAGCAAGGGCTGGGTAAATGACCTTGGAGGGCCGTATCCGGCACTCAGACTGTAATTTGAGGATCCCTGGTCTAAGCATTCTATAGCTCCACGGAGGCACATCACAATATACGAGTGGAAGCATCATCTTCAAAACAACAATTTCTACAAGAGCTCTTGCACAATTTATCTCAATATGAATTAGTAATTCTGAGCAAGTAAGCTTATGACATATTTATAGTATGGCATACTGTATACATATACACCTGTGTATAAATCTAAAGCTTAAGTTAAAAAAACAACTTCAAAAAACTGAGTTGACTTATCCAATAGTCAGTCTAAGTCACTCTTACCTTCTCTGAGCAGAGTGGCAAAATAATAATAAATAATAAAAAAATGTATTTATACCCCGCCATCATCTCCCCAAGGGGACTTGGGGCGGCTTACATGAGGCCACGCCCATCAGTACAATATACATAATATAACATAAAAATACAACAAAAAATCAAAAATATAAAATAACCTAAAATACAAAACCAATGTATATAAAAAGTCAAAAACATTACGACATTTAATTACGACATTAAAATGATCACCATGGGCAGGGCCAAATTCAAGGATTAAAAGGTAAGAGCTTAGTCTGTTCTGGCCTTTCTGAACAGCTTGGGTGAAAAAATGGTGGTGGTTGTAGCAAAGGACCTTCTGCCATTGGCCTCTCTGTCTGCCTGTCTTCCGTTTCTCTCCTCCTATAACCTTTCTGGTTAAGACTGATTTCTCAGGGACACGCCTCTTTTTCAAGGACACATAGCAAGTCCCTGAGTCTTCCATTTTGTTCTTCTCCTGTGAGTATGGAGAGATACAAGGTATCTGCTGTGAGTTACTTAGTCAGTTAGATAGCTAGGCCTTAACTTTCCTATCTAGTTATGTAGGGGTTTTTTTGAATAAAATGTTATATTACTTTTTTAAAATTTGACTCTATCCCTGAATTCCTTAAGTTCAATAGCTCTACTGCTAGAACTAGAAGCTTCTGATCTGCTGAACTGCTGCTGCTACTGCTGTTGTTGCCAACTAACCTTTTTGAATGCTTTTTCCTTTTGAAAATTACACCCAAAAACACTTACAGTATTAAATATGGATAAAAAAATTCTAATAGGCTCCTTAAAACCTTACCATTTGTGCTGAAGATATAGAGAAGGATGGCTCTGATCTTATCATAGCTGTCATGGTTTTTGTTGAGGAGTACTGGAAGAAGGACCTGCATGGAGTCTCTCACTTTCTGCCCCTCTGCATCTGCTCCTAGAGCCAAATCCTAGCCAGAAGAGAAACAGTCTTAAATCACAGCAACCATTTCACAACGTCAGCTCCATTGCTTTCACGGTGTACATTTGGCCTTGATTGAAAAGGCAATATTTCAAGGGCATTTCAATCATATTTGCCTTTTCAAATGAACTACTCATACTTTCCAGATACAATTGTGATTACTCTGATGTAAAAAAGTTAAGACAGCATTAAGAGTTGCATAACAATGCAAATGCCATTGTTAGTTAAAACTGTAGTAAACCACAAGGAAGAACAAATTCATTAGATCAATTTTGAAAATAAATGTAGGCTGTTGTTTCCACATTTTCCCTCCATTCACCCATCATGTCACCCCCCAAAATAATGTGGGGCCATTACTATGATTTTATTCTTCAACTTGATAAGACAAAACTGTGGTTCTTTTCATGTATTAAAAAGAAAGGAAAAAGGTAGCTGCCAAAAGGCAAACTGTGAAGTCAATGGTGTCTGTTGTTGTAACTATTATTCTGCTGGTCTTTCCAATCAGAAAAACAAGATATGGCAGCTTGCACTACTACTCTTCCTAGTTCCCACTTTTCAAAAGTTTATACTGGTATTGCTGAGCTGGCAAGATCACTGCTGTATTTTTGTCTAAACATGACTGAAGTTGCTACATTGGTTAGATGTGCCATCAATAATCACTAGAATCATAAAATCATAGTGTTGGAAGAGACCTCGTGAGCCATCCAGTCCAACCCCCTGCCAAGAAGCAGGAATATTGCATTCAAAGCACCCCTGACAGATAGCCATCCAGCCTCTGTTTAAAAGCTTCCAAAGAGGGAGCCTCCACCACACTCCGGGGCAGAGAGTTCCAGTGCTGAACGGCTTTCACAGTCAGGAAGTTCTTCCTAATGTTCAGGAAGAACTAAACAAAGTGTTACTTTATCCTCAGAGAGTAGCCAATGGGACCTCTGTTCTTATAATGTAATAGAATTTCTCTGGACCAAACAGCAACGTACAGTGGAATGTTTCACATACCTGCTCAACTTTGCACAGCTTTTCTACGTTATTCTTAAACTTATTCATGCAATCTTCTGCTATGTTCAGATGCACTACCTGCTGCAAAACAGAAGAAAAAATGTGTTCATAATCATGATACAGGAAGAGAAAGTGTCCAATTTTAGACAGAATCATGGGTTAGCCTTAAGCACGGGTCCTCAAACTATGGCCCAGGGGCCGGATACGACCCTCCAAGGTCATTTACCCGGCCCTCGCTCAGGGTCAACCTAACTCTGAAACTACTTGAAACCACAAAACAACAGCAATCCTATCTCATCAGCCAAAAGCAGGCCCACACTTCCCATTGAAATACTAATAAGTTTATATTTGTTAAATTGTTCTTCATTTTAATTATTGTATTGTTTTTAAGTGTTTTTTGCACTACAAATAAGATATGTGCAGTGTGCATAGGAATTCATTCATGTTTTTTTCAAATTATAATCCAGCCCTCTAATAGCTTGAGGGACTGTGAATTCTTCTAAATTAGAAATAAGCAGAAGTGCATTTCTAGGGCATTGTCTGCTCAATGAACCACAATGATTGAAACTTTAATAATAACAATAATAATAATAATTTTTAAAAAAACTTTATTTATACCCCGCCACCATCTCCCCAGGGGACTCTGGGTGGTTTACATGGAAATGATCTGGGTAATTGGTAGGAAGAATAAGGCTGTATTCGACAATGTATAGGGCTGAGCTAGAACTGGCCATTTTCAAAGGCTTGTTGAAACCACCAGGTCTTCAAGCTCTTACGAAAGGAGGGGAGGGATGGGGCCTTCTGTTCTGTGTATTGTCTATACAAAGCGGCATTGAATGTTTGCCGTGTATATGTACTGTGATCTGCCCTGAGCCCCCTTCGGGGTGAGAAGGGCAGAATATAAATAAAGTGTATTATTATTATTATTATTATTATTATTATTCAATGGCCCTTCGAAGGCAACCATAAGGTTGATGTGGCCCTCGATGAAAGTGAGTCTGACATTCCAGCCATTCGACATGATCTCCAATTTTTAGGTGTAAAAAGGAATAACATTCAGCCAATACTGGGTTTACACCTTTGTACCAAGCCACAGAAGCAGGATAGATTCAATCTTCTTTTTTAAAAAAAATTACTTAAAATTTACTCTATGTCAACACAGCACAGGACAGTTTAACATTCTGCTTACCTTTGTAATCTGTTTGCGGAAGTATGGCATTTTTTTCATAAGTTGAGCCAGATTACTTAAAGTTGGCTGAAAAATAGTTCAAAAGTTCAGTCTCAAAATACATAACAGTCAACACACACATGTAAAGAGGCCACCAATTTGTAAAGGAGGCACCCACTTTGTAAACGTTTGTAAAGGAGCCACTACTTTGTAAGGACTTACTAGATTGATAACACAACTAATAGCTTGTAATGTTGATTTGGTCTTTCTTCAATGTGTAGCGTGGCTTAACTTGAAAGTATTTGTAACAGAGACTTGGCTTTAGAAGAAACTGTAACAAGTTTATTGAAGTACAGAAGAAGCTTGATGGTTTCAATGTTTCTTAACTCTTAGAGGCACATATCTTCAGAGGTTACATTTAATACATTTCATAAAACAACTCTTAAGAGGACTATTCCTTCTACTAAACAGATTTTAAACTTATTTTCCTTCAAAATGTGTTTCTTTCTTTGACAGATTACTTCAGGTACAAACTTATTCTTTCCTTGTGTTATTTCTGTTGCAGTAAAGATTCTTATTAGGGTTCTCTCCCCCTTTTGCTCATACACTGACTAATAATATAAATAAGTCAGCTCGACCTATCTAAACTACACAGGCTAAAAGCCAAAACCTTCCTGATTCTCAACACACTAGAATCAGCCTTTCCCTGTAGTTCTTAGACTACAGACTACCTTTCTGGTTCGCAACACACAACAGAACCAGCCTTCCCTATAGTTCGCGGACTACAGACTAACTGTTTTAAAATGGTTGCCCTGCCAAGTGGCAGTTGGCTCCACCCCTTTTTCCATGGCAACCCAGCTCAGAGTGAGCTAAGCTGGTTACCATCCCCCCCCCTAGTTATGCTAGTTTAAATACTTACCCTTTTAAACACCTATCTATAATTACACATAACTGTAGATTAAAACTCACACTTCACCACAACACCTTTCAGTGTTTGCTACCCTTAATGGAAAACACTTATGATCATACGGGAAGTCTACTAGGACTGCAATCCATTGCAGTTACATGGAAGAGAGAAGCATCATTAGAGGAAATGTGCTTAAAAGTGGCACTGTACATGTACTGTTCTTCTACAATGCATACCTTCAGTGCATTGTAGAAGAATCCAATGCTTCTGAATTTCAGCACATCTTACTTCTAAATCCATTATGTATCGAACTGCTGATCAACTTTTAATGATAAATGATACACAGCAGAAAGTACCATTGAACATTTGATGCTATTTTAAGATAACAAGTTCTTACCTTCCCTTCTGTTGCCTTCCTTTTTGAAGAAACTTCTTTCATAAGTTTGGGTATCTCCCTGAAATGCAATAAAATGTCTTGTGAATTCTTCTAAATTAGAAAAAAGCAGAAGTGCATTTCTAGGGCGTTGTCTCCTCAATGAATCACAATGATTTAAACTTTAACTGGCTTAAACCCTTAGATCAGAACTTTTTAAACTGTGTGCTGCAACGGTTTAGTGTGTTGCACAAATGTAACAAGAAATTACTTTTTATTATTATCTTACAAATTATATATTTTTGAAAATATAAATGAAAGATTTTCATGAAATATGTTTCCATACATTTTGTTATTACAATTTATCTATGCAGTTTATAAGGGGTTGTTTTAACTTGCAGTTTTCTAGGAAAACTGTGTCGTAAAATGATGTAGATCTAAAAAGTGTGTCACCAACACAGAGTGCTTGAAAAATTCTACTTTAGAAAGATGGAATGAAATGGTCACAGAGTTATCGAAACAAGATGATGGAGAAAATATTTTTTTGACAGAAATTGAACTAAACAGGAATGTTATAGTTTTATAAAACTATAAAATCCCTCTAGCCAATAAATAAATATATAGGAATAACTCATTTGGAGAGCAAACATCATGATTCAGAAAAGTAACCTGTAAAGTCTCTCACACTTGCTTTCCTGGGCTAAATAAAAGGTTATATAAAATACATCATACAATATATTCAGTCAGATAAATACTTTTTAATCAAGAGAAACATGAGGACTTAGATCATATCTGAAAAGCCACAAATTGTTCATCACTGAACTGAAGCTTTTTCCAACCATAGGCCTTCAAATGGAGTATAATAATACCTGATCATCAGCCACAATACTGTAGTGCAAAAATACCTGGGGCTCCATGATTAGGAGAAGTTTTATCTATTGCATAAAGATTTGAAAAGTTCCAAGGATGTATTTCATATCCTCAGGTCACAGTTCCAATAAAATGCTCAATGAATTAGTCTGAATGGGAGTACTTAACAGATACTTTATTTGTTTCTGGCACTAGATCCTGCCTGATTTTGGAAGCTGAACAGGATTAGCCCTGGAATAATAGCAGGTGCTGTAGGCTATATTTCAGAGGATGGAAATAGCCAATAATAATAAATAATAAATCTTTGTTTGTATCCCGCCACATCTCCCCAGGGGGACTCGGGGCAGCTCACGGAAGCACTACAATGCCACATCTCATCTTGGCAAGGCATACTACTGGGTATGCCTTGCCTAAGAAAACCTTACAAATTCATGAGGTCACCAAAGTCATCAGGCAACTTGAAGGCATGTTGTACTCATGCACTTCTATGATCACCTCCCAAAGTTTACCATGATCAGTAGGTTGATCAAAAAGAAATAAATGCAACTGGGACTGAAAGGGGATAGATTTCCTTGGTCTACTTCAGTTTGACCCAAGTGAACACCTCAGCTGGCCAATCATCTCATTAATTTCAATAAGGAGCAAAGTCATGACTGAATTATCCCATGATTTCAATGGAGCCAAGTTTATCTGGAATTAGGCCCCATCAAATTGAAAGGAAATTGTTTATGTGAAGCTATGTAAAGGATTTGCTGATTATCTAGTTCCACCACTATATATGTCTTGTCAAAAGCAAGTTCCACTAAATTTAGTGTGATTTCCTGCTAGGTAAAGAGAACACAGAGCCACAGCCTGCTGTAGCTTGACTTGACTTCCACTGAAATAAGTAGGGCAAATTGCTCTTCACTCAGATCCTATTGAATTCAATGAGAAACCATAATGCCATCTGGATCAAATTATTTAAAATATCGCATCCTATCTACTTGTAGTGATCAACTGAGTGAATGCACATGCATACATACAAATACACACAGGAGTTTCAGGCCTCATTTAATAATCTTCACATAATTTTGGGAAATAGCAAAAGAGATTACGTCACACATACTCCAATACATCCGCAATATGCTTATGTCGAATTTTCACCCAGAGGTCATCGTCTTCCTCTAGGATGGCTTCCCTTTCTTTCCCACTTGCACCTTCTGTTTTATACCTATATTTAGAAAACAAATCAGGTTATCAACTGTAGTTGGCATAGGCGAACGTGTAGAATATTATTTTTCCATAGATAGTTATTTGCTATGATAAGGGAAACACATTTATAATTATTTCTGTGTCAAGAATCTGGCAACAAAGTACACAATCAAGGCTGTTCTTCCTCGAACAGTGATTCTCAACTTGTGGGTCCCCAGGTGTTTTGGTCTGCAACTCCCAGAAATCCCAGCCAGTTTACCAGCTATTAGGGTTTCTGGGAGTTGAAGGCCAAAACATCTGGGGACCCAAGGGTTGAAAACCACTGTCCTAGAACAAATATAGGCCATTGCAATGGGTTTGGGAGCCAATTTCCTGCCTCTTTAAAATGCAAGAATAGCTACACTTCAACAAATTATTTGAGGCTGATATACGTCATTCAGAGGTGGCTCTCATGCTGTCAGTCAGAATTAAGACAGATGGGCCTCAGGAGAAGAGGAATCAAGATTACAGTATATTATCATTTGTAGCAAGTTGCAGCCTCTCTGTATTTATTTATTTATTTATGGCATTTATATGCTGCCCTTCTCATCCTGAAGGGGACTCAGAGCGGCTTACAACATATATTTTCATACAATATAGTATATTATTAGGATTGTACTATATATAGTATTATATATTACTATATTGCACTATACCATTATATTGTATTATTATTAGTAATATTACATGTAATGTAAATATATAATTATAATATTGTATTATTACTAGTATTATATTGTATTACATTATAATACTATAAATATTATATGTATATACAATATACTATATTATATTATTAGTAAAGACAAAATGGAAATTTCTTCTGCTCCCCTCTGTCTTCACTCTGGCCAGGGCAGCAGTTGGTGCCAGAGGGGGGAGGGGCCTCCCAACTGATGATATAGGCACTGTACATGTACTGTGATATTCTAGTGATGCTTATTGATTGCACAGTACTAAAAACCTGGACACTTAGGTGAAAGGTTTACCTTAAACCTTACTGCCATTTATTTCCTCCTCTCATTTTCCTGTAACCTTGTCCCACTTTTCACCCACATACTTTTTCAGTGAGTCACACAAATGCCTTCTAGCTTGTTCTGAATATTAACAAGCAGCAAATGAATGGGATTTGATGAGTTCAGCTGTTTCACTAATTAACAGGAAAATTAATCTCGCAATTTCAAGCAGTCAGCATTAACAAATTAATGTTCAATGCTAATATTCCAAACCCAGCCTTTCTTAGAAGAGTGAAAAAGGATCGTGTCTGGAGGAAACACAAGAACTGCTCTAGGGAAGGCTATTTGAGCTTTTTTAAAAAAACAACTACTCCAAATCTAGGACGTTGGTAATTCCTCTTTTTTAGCCTCAATTTTCTTTTTTGGGGGGGATGCATCTTAGAATCAGCATATTTAAACAGACTGCAATGTATGAAAATATTATAGAGCTAGAAAGGGCACTTTATGCACATGATGTGGGAATGTGAATATGTACAAGATTTTTGGCAGACTATATAAAATGAGTCAAATCAAATACTAGGAAATGAGTGGGTCATAACAAAGGAAACGGAATTAGGGAAAAGAGAGGAAACGGGAAATAAAGGGGAAATAAAAGAAGCAATAATAGAATGTGCACAAGCAGTAATAGTATTAGGGTGGAAAGATAAATCAAAATGGACAATAAATAAATGGTACCAATATATGGTGGAGCAAATGGAATTTGAAATTATGAATGTGAAATTAAATGACTTAAAAATCAATGAAAATAGAATGAGAGAAATGGAAGATAGACGGACAAGGGTGAAGAATTATATTATGAATCATTCCGGAGATCAAGCCATAAGAAATAAGATACAAATGTTATATAGCATACAGGATGGAAATGTATAAAGATAAAGATATAATGATTGTCTCAAAAAGAAATGAATATGTGAAAAAAATAATTCTCGTGTTGGTGGTGGAAATTGTAAATGTTTTGTGTGTGCACGGTATGTATTTTTTTGTATTGTAAAAATAAAATTTCGTTTAAAAAAGAAAATATTATAGAGTTAAGTATCAAGTTTGTTAGCTTCATGCTTTTACTTTCTCCTCCTTCTGTGTATATTCTAATTATACAAAGAGCATCTCTGATGCTAACTGATTTTTTCACATCCTCAAAGTTATAGAAACTTTTTTTTTCATTTTACTACTGGGAAATAATCTAAATATTGACTTCACATGCAATAACAGAAAAGATATGGGGATAATCTAGTCTACACATAACTATAACATGCTTAGCAGTACATACTGTTATTAAGCAGATACCTACTAACTGAAGGATTACTACAGAGCACTAGTACTATGCCACAAAACACTATTTATAGGTATAGAAACTCACATAAACTGATTCAACCAGAAAGCAGTAGAAATGTAAGAGGGGAAAAAATGAGATGTTAGTTCATGGCTGGATTATTGAAGAGGGAATAAAGCTACCAAGTAAGGATTTGCTGTGGCTGAATGCATTAGATACCCCATCTTCTGTATTTACTTTGAAATCCTGCTGTAGAAATCTATAAATAAACTACAAATACTACCTGCTGGTTCTTGGTATTTTATGGCTAATCAAAATGAGACAAATCATGGCTGAAAAAGATTTTACTAATATTTTTGCTCCAATAAATAAAGCTTAAGTAAAGTAGCAAAGATTTCCCCTTGACATCAAGTCTAGTCATGTTCGACTCTGGGGAGTGGTGCTCATCTCCATTTCTACGCCAAAGAGCCAGCACTGCTAGGTTGGCAGAAGCTGGGGCTAACAGAGGGAACTCCCCTCACCATCCGGATTCACACTGCCAACCGTTTGGTCAGCAAGTTCAGCAGCTTAGTGGTTTAATCCGCTGTGCCAGCAGGGGGCCCAAATAAAGCTTAATTTATTTATTTAAATAAAGCATAATTGATAATTATCCCTTCCTGGTGAGATCAGATTGGCCCTCACCCTCCTGTCTTTCAGAAGGATGGTAAAAACTTGGCTGTGGGACCAAGCTTTCGGGACAGGGCCATAAAGCAGCAATCGGGATAGGGTTAGGGTTAGATTTGCCGCTGATGACTATGACGGTGTTAAATGGTGTATTTTAATATTGAGATAAATGTTTTTAATGTTTATGTATGTGTTTATTAATTTGTGTCCCAGCATTGAATGTTTGCCAAATATATGCTGTGTTCCACCCTGAGTCCCCTTCGGGGTGAGAAGGGCGGAATATAAATTTTTTAAATAAATAAATGAATATTTTAAGTTATGCTGTGGAAAGGTACTCTCCATCCTGGTGACATTGAATTGTAAGTGTCTTTCTAAAAAAAATTTTTTGTCGTGTCAGGAGCGACTTGAGAAGCTGCAAGTCGCTTCTGGTGTGAGAGAATTGGCCGTCTGCAAGGATGTTGCCCAGGGGATGCCCGGATGATTTTTTTTTGATGTTTTTATCATCTGTCTCTCCCCGGATTCGAACCTGCGACCTGTCAGGATTTAACCCACTACGCTACCGGGGGCTCCTTCTTTCTAAATTGAGGAACACTCATGCTTTGTTTAACATTTTCCAAAGCTCAGAGAATTACTTTTTAAATGTCATCTGCTCAGTTACTTGTCACAGTAGTTATAAAGTAACCTATTACATAGAAACCAGTAACTTGTTATCTTACTTGTTGTACTACACATTACATTACTTTTCTTTTAATTTTTGAAAGGGTGGCTCTGTTGCATTCTCTTTTCCCTGAGATCCCTGGATAGAAGGTGGATTACTGTAAATGTTTCAATGAACAAACTTTACTTAATAAGATAAACTAGGAGCTGTGTTACTTGTAACTATTCATTTCCGAGTCCTGACATTTCCAGCAGCGTAATGACAACAATGTGTACTTATTTCCAAAGAACATGCTGGCATTTTGAGTGTAGAACCAGCATGACAAAGGCAGTTTGATCATGCTTAGAAATATGCTAACGTGAAGACAAGCAAAATAGAAAATGTATCACAGAGGAGTTGTGGAACCTCCAAGTATTGTTTGGAATAAGGATGTACTAGTAACTTTAAAATTCTGACTGGAAGTGCACTCAAGATCCATCCATGAAACAGAATCTCTCAAATCGTTATTCAGAAGTCAGTCTCATTTCATGACTAACTCCCTGGCAAGTGTCTTTAAGAATGCCAGTTTAGTTTTTTTTAACCATTGAGAAACTTATTTATTTATTTATTTATTTCGTACATTTCTACCCCGCCCTTCTCAACCCCCGAAAGGGGGACTCAGGGCGGCTTACAAAAGGCACAATTTGATGCCAACATAAATAATAGGATAAAACATATATAAACGGCAATTATAAACAATTTAAAACAATCAATTATACATCACAATCAATAAAACCAATCTAGTGCTCAACGTTCACCAGCTCAGAATCCGTAAGTTCATTCCACAATGTCAAATCCTAACAATTCTAGTCGTCGTCCTTTGTCTATCTGCCAGATTACCCAAAGGCTTGGTCCCATATCCATGTTTTTAGTTTCCTTCTAAAAGAGAGAAGGGATGTTGATGACCTAATTTCCCCGGGGAGTGAATTCCACAGGCGAGGGGCCACCACCAAGATGGCCCTGATCCTCGTCCCCATCAATCTCACTTGTGATAGAGGTAGGGCCGAGAGCAGGGCCTCCCCAAAAGATCTTAAACTCCGAGGCGGGACATAGAGGGAGATGCGTTCGGACAGATATGCTGGGCCGGAGCCGTATAGGGTTTTGTAGCTCAGAACCAGCACTTTGAATTGTGCTCAGAACTGGATAGGCAGCCAGTGGAGCTGACATAACAGAGGGATGGTATGCTCCCTGTATGACGCTCCGGTGAGTAATGTGGCTGCCGCCCGCTGGACTAATTGAAGTTTCCAAACAGTCTTCAAAGGCAACCCCACGTAGAGTGCATTGCAGTAATCTATTCGGGATGTAACAAGAGCGTAACTAAGAACGATAGGTGCAAGAATTTCAACTATCTCTAGTTAATGATCTGCTTAAATTAGATTATTCCCATGTTTCCATGGAAATAAGAGAAGGCCACAAGTAGCGGACATTAGCCTGAATAAAACTGGGTTAATTTCTACTGAAATACATCTACTGAGTCAATTTCTGACTGGTGAATCAATGTACAGGTAAATTACATCACATTCATTGGGCCTATGTTTAACGTGTTGAGACTAACACTAGGATTTAGTCCATTATTCCCACTTACAGCGTCCCAAAATTTCTCATCTTGAAGTTGCTGCATATGAACATGTATTTTTTAAAAAAGGTTATACTTGCTTGTATGTATCATTTTCAATTGGTAGCAGATCATAGGCCATTGCTTGAAAGGTGAGTTCATGAAGCACAGTTGATACTGGATCAAAGCCACGGTCAATAATTAATAGCTGGGAGTGGGTTTTGCCCTTTAAAGAAAATCAGATAATATCCAGCTTTTAGGCAAATAAAACAGAAGGACGGAGTGCCCTCAATATCTTTAATATATAGCTTTATTCAACCTGTGTGCAAAAATTATTTTTTATAGCTCTTTATAAAGAAAGATAAGCGCCAGAAAATGGACGCCATAAAACCAACATTTAAAAGAGACAGTTCCTTCCAGCAGAAACAAAATTGTAACTCCCTAAACTAACATATATCAATTAAGGTCTTTATCAAAGACCGTGGGATCAGATACTTTGCTTCACAGGGAAATCTTTTGGGTTTCTTCAAAGGAGTCCACACTGTAGAAATGGCATATTAAATCCCACTGTGGCCAAAGAAGATTTTATTGAAAGTAACTTGAGTTTGGTAACGCAAGCAGTTTTCTATCCAGTGTAGGTTTTGTAACTTCTTTATTCTTTGGCAAGTTAAAAAATTCAGTTCAATAATTCAACAATGAATTATTACCTGTTTTCCAAACAATACTTTCCTAAAGGTTTTGGAAAGACTCTCTATAGTCACAGCATTTCCCCACAATAACAAAATTTGGATACTACTCCAGAGGTCCCTCTTATCCCAACCTTCTCAGAGTAAACTAATGTTTCACTCTACCTTTACTTTGCCTCGTTCATCCATTTTGTAATAATTTTCAAGCTTTTTCTCAACTAGTTGTGCAAGTTTGCTAGCGTTATCCAAAGGCTTGCTGAAAAGGACGAAAACAGACATTTTACCAACAGGGTACTTGTTTAAGCTTAACAAAACTCTGCATTTTTCTTGTCAGGCTTTATTAAGCACCCACTTTGCGCAATCACTTCCCTGCATAAATTTAGTATGTTTAACTTTAAACCCATGTTCCAAAAATATCTATTTTTGCAAAAACTTCCACGTACTATCTATTACATAGACAAGGTCAATATAAGTTATGTCTTCTTTTTCTGGACATTAAAAAGACTCCCAAACCCAGTGTTCCTCAACCTGGGGGTCAGGACCCCTGGAGGGGTCGCAAGGGGGTGTCAGAGAGGTTGCTAAAGACCACCAGAAAATACAGTATTTTTTGTTGGTCATGGGGGTTCTGTGTGGGTAGTTTGGCTCAATTCTATTGTTAGTGGGGTTCAGAATGCTCTTTGATTGTAGGTGAACTATAAATCCCAGCAACTACAACTCCCAAATGTCAAGGTCTATTTTCCCCAAACTCCACCAGTGTTCACGTTTGGGCATATGGAGTATCCGTGACAAGTTTGGTCCAGATCCATCATTGCTTGAGTGCTCTCTGGATGTAGGTGAACTACAAAGCCAAAACTGAAGGTCAATGACCATCAAACTCTTCCAGTATTTTCTGTTGGTCATGGGAGTTCTGTGTGCCAAGTTTGGTACAATTCCATCGTTGGTGGAGTTTGGAACACTCCTTGATTGTAGGTGAATTATAAATCCCCGCAACGACAACTCCCAAATGATAAAATCAACCCCTGGCCCCAACCCCACCGATATTCAAGTTTGGACATATTAGATATTTGTGCCAAAATTACAGTTATAAAGTAGCAACAAAAATAATGTTATGGTTGGGGGCCACCACAACATGAGGAACTATATGAAGGGGTTGCAGCATTAGGAAGGTTGAGAACCACTGCCCAAACCCAACACCTTTTGCTACTGCCACCACTTCCACTTTTGTGGAAAGGGGGCAAGGTACACATCCATTCCCTTGTTGAGTTTTTCTCAAGCAGTCTGATGAAATTAGAGAGGTGAAAGGGAATTGGGGAGGACTCTGGGTTCTACTGCTGGACCTGACCAAATTCCCTGAAAAAAAGCAAGCATCAAGAGGGGAAAGTCCAAATGTATCCATCCGATGCAGGTTCAGGGAACATTCCAAAGCTCCGCTGCCTGGTCAAGCCATATTTTGCTTTCCTTCTTCCCAACACATTGTGGGACAGGCATCCTGGCAATGGGGGAGTAAGCATGATCAAATTGACCAGCCATAGTGAAATGTCATACTAGATAGCTTTATCTGCATTTGGAAAAAAATGGCAGTACATTACCCTAAATTTTTCCACTGAATATTGGAAAAATTTGGATATCAGTTACCTCCTTATGTTTAGAACAGGCAACACATTGATCAGAAACCCCAAGAGTACTTAGAACCCCTGCAGTAGTTTAAAATAAAATGTCTACACCTACCTTTTGTACCTCACACCTGGGTTTTCTTCTAATGTAGCACATAAAGTGACAATTTGATCAGCTATTTGTTCCATTACAGTCTCATTTGCCTTCTCCACAATGGGACTGTAACAGTGATAGAATGCGTTTGGAACATCAAGAGTAAAAACCTAAGTCAAGAAATAATTTAATTATAGACTGTTAAAAGATTTTATGTATGATTTTGTTTGCTTACAGCAGGGGTCCTCAAACTTTTTAAACAGAGGGCCAGGTCATAGTCCCTCAAACTGTTGGAGGGCCGGATTATAATTTGAAGAAAACATGAATGAATTCCTATGGACACTGCACATATCTTATTTGTCGTGCAAAAAACACTTAAAAACAATACAATAATTAAAATGAATAACAATTTTAACAAATATAAACTTATAGTATTTCAATGGGAAGTGTGGGCCTGCTTTTGGCTGATGAAATATGGTTGTTGTTGTTGTTGTTGTGTGCTTTTAAGTCATTTCAGGCTTAGGTTGACCCTGAGCGAGGGCCGGATAAATGACCTCTGAGGGCTGTATCCAGCTCCCGGGCCTTAGTTTGAGGACCCCTGGCTTACAGTATTGTATATGTATGTTTTGTCATTCAGCTTTCCTTTTACTCTGCTTCTTGAGGTTGTGGGAGGGGCTGCAGACCACATGATCTGATCTGGGACTGCTCAGATCTCAGACTCCATTTTAGAACACAGAGATTATTAGACTTTGGACTGTTAAGAGCAAACTCGTGTTGCTACTGATTATAAGAAAGATACCCTGTGTTACCTGCACAGAGAAACTACTTCAAACCTATCTATAACTGGATTGACAAGTCATGTACCTGTATGCTGAATACATGAAGATTGTGAGTAAACCGGATATGTTATTTTTAATGAAGTCTACTTTATTTTTGTCTCTTGAGAGCATTATATAAAAACAAGATGTTTTATGGGAGAGTAGATGTTTTTGGGAACAGAAAAGAACATTTCTGAAGAACTGCTATATTTTGTGCATTGGCATAATCTTTGTATTGTCGAAGGCTTTCATGGCTGGAATCACTAGGTTCTTGTGGGTTTTTTTGTCAGGAGAAATGCCTCTAGAACATGGCCCTATAGCCCGAAAAAAACCCACAAGAACCTGGCATAATCTTTGTTCCTAAAAGATCAAAGACAAGTAGATTCTAAGTCTAACAACTGAAATCCAAATTGCCTTGCAAAAGCACATGTGGTTATATACCACTGAAGAGAAGATTTTACTCAAACAAGTTTTTGGCTCTTCTCTGGAAGATCATACTTTTATAAAATGTGATGATTTCCAAATGGTTATGAATGCCATTTTTTCTCCAAAGGTTTATGGAGATTCTGGCTTTCCAAAGGCTATGATCCCTAAAAGGTCATGCCTTTCCAAAAATTACACCATGTAACAAAATTTGAAATAGAGCCCCCGGTGGCGCAGTGGGTTAAACCCCTGTGCTGGCAGGACTGAAGACCGACAGGTCACAGGTTCGAATCCGGGGAGAGGCGGATGAGCTCCCTCTATCAGCTCCAGAATTTTCATTTTTTGCGGCTACAACAAACTATGTTGAATTGGGTCAGACTCTATGAGATATGCATTGAAAAACTAGAGCAAAATGTACTGCAGGATGTCCCACAAAAACAAAGTTTTTGCAGTTTAACTTTTCTCATGTTTTTATGATAGAATCAATTAGGAAATGACATTTATAACAAAGGAACAAGTACAGTGTTACATGGTGTTATTTATTGTATTTGTATGTCCAATGTAGCTTCCAAAACAATTCAAAATATTGATAATAAAACTGTAACACAATTTAAACCACACAAAACAGTATTAAACTGTTTTAAAAATAAAACACAAGTTTTAAAAAAGAACAAAATATCCTGCTTATATACTAAAGGATGATTGAACAAAAAAATGTCTTTGCCAGCCAGCAAAAGGATAGTAGGATGAGTACAACCCTCTGAGGAAGGGAGAAATAATATTGGTTGTGTGACCATTTGTTCCAAAGTGAGCAGTTCTGAAAATTTGAGGCTTTCTTTATATGACAAGAAAAATTAAAACTCTTCTTGTAGGTTACTCTAGTTTTATTTCATAAGATGAATTAAACTATAGATGTTTTGCAATCTTAGAACAACCCCATAATTGTTATTTTCTGCATTTTTACATAAATTACCGTATATACTGGAATATAAGCCAACCCAAATATAAGCCGAGACACCTAATTTGACCTCAAAAAACTAGGAAAACATATTGACTCGAATATAAGCTGAGGGTGGGAAATGCAGCCGCAAATAGTAAATTTCAAAATAAAAATAGATACCAATAAAATTACATTAATTGAGGCATCAGTAGGTGAAATGTTTTTAATATTTACATAAAGCTGTAATTTAAAATAAGGCTTTCCCATTCTAATTAAACCATCATTCTAACCTTCTTCAATGTAAATGTGCTTACGTATCCTTCCAATAATTATAATAGAGTAAAATAATAAATGTAATAATAAAAATAACAATAGAGTAAAATAATAAATATAATAACAATACTAAGTAGAGTAAAATAATAAATGTAATAATAGAGCAAAATAGTAACTATAATAACAATAAAAATAGAGCATAATAATAATAAATAGAGTAAAATAATACATGTAATAAAGATAATAACAGAGTAAAATAATGTAAGTGTAATAATAATAATAAATCTAATAAAAATAATACTAATTACAGAGTAAAATTATAAATAACATTGACTCGATTATAAGCCGAGGGGGACTTTTTCAGCCTAAAAAGGGGGATGAAAAACTAGGCTTATACTCGAGTATATACAGTAATCTGGTCTTGAGAATCATGGGGAAAAGCAAGGAGCACTGAAGTCTCACCACAAAATACTGGAAGTATGATTCAGCCCCTCTAACTAGGATTTCAGCCTCCATTACTCATATGCTTTCAGATATATTTTAACAGATATATGAGGTAACATTTGTTTCAGAATGAAAGCAACATCCTCAAGAAGGTGAGTTTACTAATCAGTATTACATGTGGCATTATTTCTGTGCTCCTACCATTTTGCAGCATACACAAAAGCCCTGGTTATATGATATAAAACTGACAGTTTTCAGTGGACAAATCAACATTTGAAAACAGAAGAACATTAATTTAGGTTTACCTGTGATTCATATGGGAAAAAGTTTATATTTATTTCTTTGCAACGCCTTATGGCTTTTGAGCAAGATGATTTCATTCTGTTGAAAAGCTTGTCATCACAAACTGAGAAGAAAAATAACATTTTCCCATTGTTATGCTATAATGACATACTGCAAACTTCCTTTTATGAAATGGTACACAAATTTGCAAGCTCTATCAAAATTAACTTCAAATTCAGCAAGTTAAAACCCATTAAGAATAATTTTGCTTTGGATTCCTGTGTGTATTCTGAGATACAAAGAACATTGTCTAGGACATAACGGTTAACTACATTTTAAGCATCAACACAGAATCAAAACATCAAATGAAGATATTTGACCATGGATAGTCAGACCTGAATCTCATAATTAGTTAATTCATATGACTTGATTCTGACACTTTTCTTTATACCAGTAAATCTGACAAGATTAGAAGCAAATCCTTTTCAGTGCTGGTATTCTTATTATGGAATGTATCCTTTAAAGAAGGAGACGAGCAAGACAATTAATACTGTTAAGAAAATCCTGCAAATCTTTTGGAAAGACAAGCGGACAAATGTCAGCGTGCTGGAAGAAACAAAGACCACCAACACTGAATTGATGGTCCTTCAATATCAACTCCGCTGGACCGGCCATATTGTCCAGATGCCCAACCACTGTCTCCCAAAACAGTTGCTGTACTCCGAACTCAAGAACGGAAAACAAAATGTTGGTGGACAGGAAAAGAGATTTAAAGATGGGCTCAAAGCCAATTGTAAAAACTCTGGCATAGACATTGAGAACAGGGAAGCCCTGGCCTGTGAGCGCTCCAGCTGGAGGTCAGCTGTGACCAGCAGTGCTGCAGAATTTGAAGAGGCACAAATGGAGGGCGAAAGAGAGAAACATGCCAAGAGGAAGGCGCATCAAGCCTACCCAGACCAGGATCGCCTTCCACTTGGAAACCAATGCCCTCACTGCGAGAGAACATACAGATCAAGAATAGGGCTCCATAGTCATTTACGGACCCATTCTAGAGGATTATCCTACTCAGACAACGAGAGATCACCTAAGTAAGTACTGTTAAGAAAGTTGAAAAAACATTTCTACTACCAGAAGGAGGGAAACATATTAATTATATACTAATATTTATTTATTTGTTTGTTTGTTTATTTATTTATTCTATTTTACCTGTTAATACATTTAGACTATGCTATTCTAGGATGGTGTAGATTCCAAGAGTGTTTAAACTGATTACTGTTTTAACTCATGTGAGGTCATGCTGATGTAAGTTCAAAACAAATATCAGAAGCTCCTATTCCCAGTTTCTCCTTCCTTCTTTTATGGATGTCATAGCTTTTTCCAGGACTGAGTTTACTTCTACCCTCATAAACAAACTTAGTCAATTAAAAGTTCAAATACACGAACTGCTACTTCAAGACAGTGAGTAGGCACACTTAATCTTACCAAAAGTAAAGGAGAACTTATATACAAGTTTATTGACATCAAATCAAATCTCATTACCTTATTACAAGTATGCAGGCACTGCATATAATCATCTTTAGAAATATGATGACCTATTAACAGGTTACCTTCTCACCTTAATAAACACTTGAATAGCATAACATCCAAACATTACTGTTCAACCTAAACAAATGACCACAGTTTAAAAAAATTACATTCTCAAGTCAATAAATACTTACAGTCGGTAAAGTAAACATATGCTGCTTTGTACTTGCTGGATGATTTACTTACAAAGTCATTTATAAGCCCATCTACAGACTGAAAAACAAAAATAGTATATCGCAGTTTCAATAGTCTTGATTTCAGAGTAAGTGATTGAACTCCCAGAAATCCTAATAGCAGGTAAACTAGCTGGGATTTCTCAGAGTTGTAGGTCAAAGCAACTGGGGACCCACGGGTTGAGAACCACTGATCTAGAACATGATTTTTTTTTGTTTATTTATCCAAGCTTACCTAACCTGGTTGTTTCATCTTACAGGTGCATAATATTAGCTCTAAAAAAGGTTTTCTGATTCATATTGAATCACTGTTATTTTTTGTTGTTTTTCAATCTTTCCCTATTCTTTTCACGTTCTTTTCTGGTACCAAATTTTATGAAGGTAAAGCCCAGGAATAATTCTACTTTCTCAACCAAAGTATACATGTAAGGAAATTATATAAGCCAGTCTTCAGCAGTGGGAATTAATTCAACAATTCTTCTACATGCACACATTATTGTATTATTAATACCTTGCATAATGATTTACTACAAGAGAATGGAATTCAGCCCAATACGTTATTTTCTTTAGAAAACTCACCTGTGTTGTAGGTGTGATAAGATAAATGGCTTTCATGTGAGGGACTGGCTCACGGTTTTTGTAAACATTCTCCACAACTACAAAAGTAAGTGACAATTAGAAAACACATAACATAAATATTTACATTTACAACAAACCTTTTTTATCAATTGCTAAAAGGCAAATCCCATTTGCAAGTTGGATCTGTTAGAATTGTATTCTGCCTAACATTATGAATCCTAACATAATAACATAGATGGCTCATGACACACAAATAAATTCAGTTCAAAACATAACAGTGAAGTAAAAGATCCTGTAAAAGCATAGTCAGTAACAGGCAAACGATTTCTATGTTAATTCAAAATATTTTGTGGAAAACAAAAAAAATACAACACTGATAATTAGGGCTACAACATTTCATCAATTGGAATAAATTATTTAAAAAATCAAACATATCTAATTAAGGATATATTGAAGTAATAGTTTTTAAATAAATGAACCCACAGAACTTTAGATTACAATAATAATAATAATAATAATAATAATAATAATATGATGTATGTCTTCCCTTGCCTCTTCTGGGAAGATGCCTACTACAGTTCACATATTTACTTTCTAAAAATAAAGACATTAGACTTTATGAAGTTATTTTTACTCGTTTGGAAGGACTGCTAATGGAACTATCAATTCACGAAAATTCACACGACTGATTCGGGTTATAAAACAATATTACAAATCCTCCATTAACTAGACATTTAACAGCTAGATCAACACCATTTTAATTAGGATTATAACATAGCTGAGCAAGCACTTCAATATTGTCAGAGAAAGCTGGCACATTGATAGCCAAAACATTATCCCCTTGAACAATAAGAGCTGGAATAGAAAAAATATTTTATATAATACTAAGACTGGAAAGATGTGTTCCTGCTATTTATAAGAAGAGAAAATGTTTCACGAAAAAGCATTAATTTTGTTCATATGCCTTTTCCCTATATACTGTTGGAAATTAGAATTATCTGGTTTGCTACGCTTTAGCTAAGCCATGAAGCGCTAGCCGGATGGCAATGAAAAACCACTGAATGCCCCAGATATTTCAAAAGCATTATAGTGTGAATAAAACTGTATGCACTACACTCTTTGGGGAGAAAAAAAGAGGCAGTTCTAGAAAGCACCAGACTGGTAAAAAAAAACTGTCAGAGTAGTTAAAGCTTTTAGGCAAAATAGACAGTGAAGAAGCTAGAACTACCGTATTTTCTGGTGTACTAAACTACTTTTTAAGCCTGAAAAATCTTATGAAAAGTCGGGGGTCGTCTAATACGCTGGGTATAAATTAAAATAAGAAGTAAAAGAAAAAATATAATCTCTCTTAGTGGTGCGGCCTAAGGAGGGAGAGAGGAAGGAGGAGGAGGAAGGTAGAGGGAGGGAGGGCATGGGGAGGAGGAGTGGCAGGCCACATTGCCATGGAGACCGGCTGGGGTGATGGCCCGCTGGGCTTTCCCTGCAGTCCCCACTGCTCTCGGTTCAAGGACCTCCTCCATCCTTGCCGCTTACCTCCTCCGAAGGCCACTGGGCTTGCCTAGGCCCAAGGAAGCGCCTCCGGACGCCAATTCCCAGCAGAGCTGGGCAGCGGTGTGCCTTGGATGTGTTCCCAGAGGCATTCTGGGAGCCGACAGAGTCAGGGAAGTACTGTTCCCAGAATGCCTCTGGGAGCAGATCCAAGACACACTGCTGCCCAGCTCTGCTGGGAGTCGTCTTCCAGAGGCCCAAGGAAGCGTCTCTGGATGACTCCCAGCAGCGCTGGGCAGTGGCACACCTTGATGTGCTCCCAGAGGCATTCTGGGAGCAGTACTTCCCTGACTCCATCGGCTCCCAGAATGCCTCAGGGTGTACATCCAAGGCACACCGTCGTCCAGGGCTGCTGAGAGTCGTCTTCCAGAGGTCCAAGGAAGCATCTCTGGATGACTCCCAGCAGCGCTGGGCGGCGGCGTACCTTGGATGTGGAGTTAGGGAACTATGCCTCTGGGAGCACATCTAAGGCGCGCCGCCACCCAGCACTGCTGGGAGTCATCCGGAGATGCTTCTTTGGTCCTCTGGAAAGCGACTCCCAGCAATCCTGGACAACACCGTGCCTTGGATATGCTCCCAAAGGCATTTTGGGAGCAGTACTTCCCTGACTCTGTCAGCTCCCAGATTGCCTCTGGGAACACATCCAAAGCACGCTGCCGCCCAATGCTGCTGGGAATCAGCATCCAGAGTCGCTTCCTTGGGCCTAGGCAAGCCCAGTGGCCTTCGGAGGAAGTAAGCAGCGAGGGCGGAGGAGGTCCTTGAACTGAGAGCGGCAGGAGCATAGTTTTGGAAGAGGCGTAGTCTTAAACGCTGAGCATATCCCTAACTCTGTATTTTTATCTTTAAAAGGTGGGGGGGGGGGTCATCTTATACCCCCAGTTGTCTTGTATGCCGGAAAATACAGTATCTTCTGCCAAGTTTTTCGTATTTACGGGCACTTCCTTTTATATAGAAAGGCAATTAATTCAGAATGCATTTGTTAGCCAAAGGAACACTAAAGAAGCAGAATTCAGAAAACATGAAGTTTATTTCAGTGGCTTTCCTAGCTGGGTCCCAATTTTAAGAAGGTATATTCAATACAAGCAGAAATTCACAGAGCTGTAGTTCAATTATAACTTGGAACCAAGTTTCAAAATCAGTGCTCTAGTTTAATTGCACTTAGTGTTAATAATAACATTCATTCATTTTACTATGCTGATACATTCTTGACAGATCACATACAATACTTGACGCAGAAACCTTGCCTTTTCTAATGTTGTGACTACTAACAGGAGGAAAGCCAAAACAGAGCCACAGACAAACCAGAGATGTTAATCTGTATCCTCACAATCACCCTGATAATAAACAGGACCAAAACCCCAAAGGAGAACAAGCATCTGAAGGCACCATGAAATGCGGAACATTATTTGGAACAGGTAGATGGAAGAGGCATACAGTGAAATATCCCATAAGAGCCCACACTGGCTGGAACTCTAAACAGGAAATCTTCTCCGGTGTGACAGATTTTTTAAATTTTTTTGCTAATCGCATTTGTCTACAACAGTTGTATTTCAGATGACTGTATACAGCTGTCTGTCTCCATTGCTTCACAATGGGAAAGAAAGACATAACTCTAAAAATGGGAAACTGTACCCTAAACATGAGGACCTCTGATATTTCATCCCACCCAATAAGAAGCTAGTGATCAAGATAAAATGAATGGCACAATTCAGTTTTATTAGTCCTTTTGATATTTTTATGCATATATGACAAGAGCACCTATATTTTCTTGTGTAATGAAGCCAAGAAAGATACTAGGTATGGAATGGAGCTATGGAGATCTCACTAGCATAGTGCCCTTTTACACAGCCAAATAACTCAGAATATCAAGGAAGATAATCCACAATATCTGTTTTGAACCGGAGTATCGGAGTCTACACTACCGGATAATCCAATTCAAAGCAGATAATCCAGATTTTATACAGCTGTGTAGAAGGGGTCTGAGCAAAGAAATGAGGCAAAGCCAACTGGTACCTAAAATAGGGGAGCATCCCCACCAGCACAATAAACTGTAATATAACTTTATGACTATACATTTATGCCTTCTGTTTGGAAATAACTGTTAATGACATTTAAATTCTCCAATCATATGTGTCAATTTATTATATTATTATTATTATTATTATTATTATTATTATTATTATTATTATTATTATTATTTTACTGACACAAAACACAGTATGGCATAGCAAACGAGATATTATTATTATGTTCATTTATACCCTGCTTTTTCTCTCCACAAAGGAAACTTGAAGCAGCTTTGAGAGTAAAACAAAGTTTTCAGTGGGTATTCCCTGCAAGCACATGAGTGGCAAAATGAATTCTCACAGTTTTCATTATTATGAAAGATTGCTTATTAGGAACTTACCAGTGATCCCTTCTGCTAATAAGTCTGTCATTTTACCACATGATGATAGAAGCTTTGTGGTAAAGTCATCTAGAAGAATTATCTTTATATAAAAGAAATAACAAAAGTAGCACTTTAAACAATACATTCCAATTGTACACTGTTTTATTCAGTTGGTTTGTAGTGTCCAGTTATGGGTAAATTTAATCGCAATGTTGTAACTACTCGTATATATATTTACACAGAAACAGAAAATCAATATGCTCTGTGTGTATAAAGAAAAATATGTTTTGTATGCGTATTTAAATTCTATTTATCTATGTTTTCTTTCTCAACATGGAATGCAAGGCAGCACCCAACATAGATAAAAACAAAATATAGCTAATGAACAATATTATAGAACACCTGAAAAGCAGTCAAATGTTTTTCCTTTTAAGAATATGAAAACTGAAATGTAGCAGTGAAAACAAAAAATATAATATGTGAGCATACACGTGCACGCATGATTAAAACTCTTCTGCAACAGCCACTGCAAATTCATGACCTGTGTCAGCATGTCATTATATTTATGTTTGGTTATTTTATGCATTGAAATATTTATATCCTGTGCTTTATCCAAACAATATATAACACTAACACAGTAGGTTTAAAATATTAAAATATTAAAGATACAGTTTTCCTCCCAGAACTGAAAGTCTTATAGGAAGGCAACATCAGTTCTCCTCCGGAATCCTTACACTACTTTCACATCTAAGCCTCGTCAAGATTTTAAACTCCTTCCTCCACTGCTCCTCTCCCGTCTTCCCATCCAAGTCAACACCCAGGTTTGAAACTCCTTCTCTGATTGCTCCTCTCCCAACCTAAGCAACACCCAGGTTTCATCCTTTTTCTATTGCTCCCCTTCCATCAAAACAACACCTAGGTTTGAAATGTTTTTCTCGGTTGCTTCCATCCCCTATTGAAGCAACATCCAGGTTTGAAGCCCCTTCCCACTTTCTCATATTAATTAACTTCTATAGGGATTCTGCATTCCTAAATCTGTACATGTAGAGGGTCAACTGTTTATGTAGTAGAATTAAAAGCATAGCTGACACTAGTTTAGTCATATTGGTTTTCTAAAAAGAATCTGCATAATTCTAATGCATTCCCTTCAACAAGGGCACACAAAAGACTTTTGAAACCAGATTACATTGGGGCACTTATTCTAAATAAATATTCACATAGCTTACCATTTGAGGGAGGGATAAATCACTAGCAGATAATATAAATATTAATCTCACCTTCCATTCTTCTTCTTTTCTGCAGTCATCAAATACTGATGTTTTCAGCTCTGAAAAAGAAATTCTGAGTTAAAATACTAATATAATAAAAGTATGACTGTCCAAACTTTCCGGGAGCCTCATACAGGTTGAGTATCCCTTATTCAAAATGCTTGGAACCAGATGTCTTTTGGATTTCAGGGTTTGTTTGGGGGTTTTTTTGGATTTTGTAATATTTGCATGTACATAATGAGATCTTTTGGAGATGGGAACTGAAGTCTAACCATGACATTCCCTTCTGCTTCATGTCAGCTTATAAAAATAGCCTTAACATAATTTTATACACAGTATTTTAACAATGAAACAAAGTTTGTGTGCACTGAAGCCTCTGAAAGCATACTATCTCAGCCGCCATATAGACGATTTTGGAGTCTTTCAGGTTTTATTTATTTATTTATTTACAGTTTTTATATTCTGCCCTTCTCACCCCTCAGGGGACTCAGGGCGGATTACAATGTACATATACATGGCAAACATTCACTGCCATAGGCACACGACACATATAGACAGACAGTCAGAGGCTATTTAACATTCCAACTTTTTCTGGCCACCAGGGGAGCTGTCGCTTCACTGTCCATCTGCGACACTGATGAAATACTCCTCATTCCCCGTGTGTTTGTTGGAGATTTTTTATGGCCTCATAAATTAGTTTAATTAGCCTCCCCACATAAGTGGTACCTAAATTTCCTACTTGACAGATGCAACTGTGTTTCGGGTTGCAAAGGTCGACAACAAGCTACACAGAATTGGTCGGAAGCTGACTCCGACCCGGGCTGGCTTCGAACTCATGACTTTCCAGTCAGTAGTGATCTTAATGCAGCTGACTCCCAGCCATCTGCGCCACAGACCTGGGTTTCGAAATACGCCAAAATAGTCTTAGTGCTTTGTTAAGCAATGCCTAATAAAACACACTGAACTTTAATACAGGCAATTCCCAAGTTACAGACAAGATAGGTTCTACAGGCTTGTTCTTAAGTTTTAAGTGTAACTCCAGTCAAATACATACTGATATATGTGTGTGCATGTTAGCTTTGGATAGTATAGAGAGGGTTAACACCTCTGTTATGTTTGTTTTGCTGTCTATGCCCCTGTTCAGAAGATTTCACCTCACATTCTGTCCCTGTGACAGTTGGATTTTGAAAAGTTTGACTTGCTGTGGAAACAAGGATTAGTGATAAAGTGTCAGTAGAGACCCCTTTTCTCCATGATAACTCTTTCAGGAGCGAATTTCCCAGGTAGATTTCTCTCATTTCCTGTTGTCTTGCCCCATTCTTAACTATGAGTTGTATGGAAGTCGGATATTTATAACTGCCTGTACATGAAAATGAGATATTCAGCACAAAAGAATGTAGCAATAAAACAACAAATAAACAAACACAAGCTCATTGGTTTCTCAGTCTAGCAACTTCATTTGAGCCTGAAGTCAGGCTGAGAAGTCAAGGTCTCCTGTAATCATAATCTGCCATTAAAGCCAACACAAGGGCTTCAGCTTTCACAGTAACCATACCATTTGCTAGTTTAGACAAAAGCAAACTCTGTTTTAAAGCCCTTTGATCAAACAAAGAAAAGGAGAGAAAGAATTTTCTGTAAACTAAGGAAGTTTTCCTGCAATTTATTTACATATATATTTGTGTTTAGTCTGAAACAAGCTCCAATCTTTAAAAACCTCTCACAAAACTGCAGAGCATTGCACTGATATTTAGTTTCTGGTAATTATAAAATCTGACCTAGCAATCCAGACCTACTGAACTAATAAGAAATATGTAATCCAGATAAACTGCCTGAATCAAAGGAACAATCCTCAAGTTATTCAGTTGATTGGACAACGGAAAAAATGGTACATATAATTTTGAACACATCTAAATGCCATAGATTCAGTATCTATCGTCATAAACTACCATAAGCAAAAGCAAAAGGTGTTGAAGACAAGGTATTCATTTACCCTGATACTGATGCATATCCAGAACTAACGTATAGACAACAACAACCCCAAACTGCAAAATAACGATCTGCTTATATTTCTGTGCATTTGTTCTAATGAATGTTATTTACATGCATGTATTTTCACTTATTATAATAAGTATGTACTATGAGACCATATTCTTCTGCACATTTAAAGCGAAAAAAATGAACCACATAACACAAGGAGAATAATTATATATAATTTCCCACATGATATTGCTCTGCAATTCTCTGTACTCCTGATCATTATCAAGACTGACCAGGACTTTCTGGGATACTAAAAAAATAAAAATAAAATACTACTTCAACAACATCTGAAGAACTGTACAGTTCCCACCTTCAGCTGAAAGAAACCAACAAGCACCCCTGGAAATTTCCCGCCTTCTACTTCTGTTGCTTTCTTCACAATTTTTAAAAGTTTCATTTTCAATATTACTGTACAACTTCTGTTAATGACACTGAGGTTATTTTATTTTTTAAACTATACCAGAATAGCACTAGCCCTTATTTTTTTAAAAAAAGATCTGTGATCACTCTTCCATTTTGGTGATTTATCAATTGTTCTGATATTTACACCGAGTGAGTAAAGCCAGGACTACTTGATTAAATACCTAGTTTACAAACAAAATCTGGGGTTTTGGGAGTGGGGGTGCTAATATGTTCTTCAGTGATTTCTATCACATGCACTTACTATTTCATTTATTTGGATTTCCTATTCCTAGTTCTTTATTAATGACCCTCAAGTATTACATCAACAGAAATATTTATCTTGATGAGATGTTTAGAAATCCTTATCTCATTTACAAACCGAAATGACAGCAGTGTTGGCAGAGACATAATGCCGATTTCCTGCACACTTCTCCTTGTCTCCCAGCCTCTTTGGAGCAAATTTCTGTTCCATTTTTTAAGACTTACAGTGGTGTACCGAGCATATTTGACACCAAGAACAGATAATTTCTAACACACACCCTGGTGTAAGGGATTTATGTCCCTGAATCTGCAAGAATCTGCAAGAACTAAGAACTAAAAGTAATTTTTCCAACAGTTACCAACACTCAATTATGAAATGAAAATAATAAGGTCCAGAACAGAAATGTGTGTTGTGATTTTTTTTCTTTTATTGAAAAATATGTTTCCAAAAGAGAAAACTGTTTTTAACCCCTTAATAAAGCCATCACAATATTCTGTGGCCCTAAATACCCTAATTTTACTCAGGATTTCATTGGCAATTTAATGGTGTTGGATCAAAACAGCTCTAGAAAGGACTTCTTAGCCTTAATAAGAGCCAGTGTCACCCCTATTCAATACGCTCTGCTTAGTCCACTCATTCTGTTCAAAATAGAAATTGGAGAGAGATATCTCCAACTTGGGTTTTTCAAATTGTGAGGCATGGCTTTAATGAGCAGGAGTGATGTTACACTGGAGAACCCACAAAACCACCCAATTTACTCACAGAGCAACCAGGAGGAAGAGGCTCATAATGGATCTTATGGAGGTGGTGGCAGTGCTTGGCTAGCTTAGCATTAACCACTGCATGTCATGTATTTCCAGCCATGATACAGGACATTAAGCAAGTGAAAAAGGAGTGTAGTGGCAGAGGTGAAGAAGAGAGAAAAGACACAAGAGAAGATGGATTCCTAAAAGAACATACCTCCTTCTCTCCATAGCTAGCACTGCTAGGCTATGGAGCCCCTGGTGGCACCATGGGTTAAACCCGTGTGCTGGGAGGACTGATGGCTTGAAGGTTGGGTTGCTGACCTGAAGGTTGCTGGTTTGAATCCAACCCAGGGAGAGCATGGATGAGCTCCCTCTATCAGCTCCAGCACCATGCAGGACATGAGAGGAGCCTCCCACAATGATGGTAAAACATTAAAAAAAAAAAAAAAACATCCGGAGATCCCCTGGGCAACGTCCTTGTAGACAGCCAATTCTCTCGCACCAGAAACGACTGCTAGGCTGGAGGCATGATAGGAGGGCACTCTCCTGACACAATAGCTAAGTTGGGAAAAGACTGGAGGAATGGAAAAAGAGCTTCCTATAAAAGATGATATGGACAATAGGGAAAAAGAAGGGGCACCAGCAGCCTATCGGGTATAAGCCATGCTCTGAGCTAGTGGATGATCAAGCCCATTATATACAATAACATAATAAAATGTTGTTTCTTGTACATAATGGCAAAATCAGGATTTTCTTTTATGATTTTTTAAAAATTAAATTCTTGATTGAATCATTGGGTGTGGAATCCATGGATATCGAGGGCTGACTGTATTTCAAACAAATCAGCCAAAATCCCATACTTTATCCTTTCCAGAAATAATCTATAAAATAAGATTATAGACACTAGGAATATTGTGCAAAATTAGGGGTCAACTTCATCTGCCTCCATCTCTTATTTGAAGCAGTTTTAACATAATTCATTCAGCTATCAAAAGAACACGAGGAGTGTTGCTTGGGCACTAATCATCCAAGCAAGAATGAGAGGTTCTTTTCCAAAAGTACTAATGAACTCTTCCTAACATAGTGGAAATACTTACTATCACCTATTTTCCAGAGCACCATGGTACTCGCTAACATATACTGAAAAAATATAATCAAAAGAACACAGCATGTAAAGACAAGAAGTTGACATCAAATCACCCCAAATGTGTATTAATCACAGACACATTACTTCGCTTCTTTTGTCTGCAAAAGAACGCCAACTTTTAATTACGGTGTGTAATAAAATTCTATAAAGATCCTTATAACAACAGACAAGGACTTCCTTCTAGACTTGCCAATAAGGTCAAGGTACATGATGCAATGTAACAATTCCAATGAGTTCATAGGTTCCTTAACAGAAGACATTCTCAAACTATTTTATGTGGCAGAGGACCAGGTTCCTTCACTCATGTGCCAGGGACCAGTATTAATGCTCATTGATTGCATTTTTTTCAGGAAATGTCTCCAAAAACTGGCAGCTAATGACTTGCTGACCAGTATCTGTGTATGGACTACCATTTTAGCAGCATTACTTTACAGTACATGATCTAACATTAGCCCAAATTCAGATGACAGATGCAGTCTTCAAATAATCACAATCATAATCCAGTTCTAGAAAAGTTGGAAATAACAAAATATTTCTTAATTTTCATATGGGAGAGTTTTGGTAATAGACCACAGCAAAACACAAGCCCCTTTAATCCAGAATACCTACAATGGCTTCCAGTTTACTTCTAAATACACAAAATGTTAAAGAGGAAATATTAAATCATACAGAACATGCAAGTAAGAATAACATATGGGCACAGAAACAATTACAAAAGCCATTTCATTGAAGGTCAAACAGCAGCGGAGAAATTGCAACACTGCATTTCTAAAAGCTACACAGAGAAAGTACCATATTTGAAGTAACTAGAGTCCTAAAGACATTTTGTATCACAAAAATACAGATGCACATATATAGTTAAATATTATACAAAACCAAGACCCAGAAATCAGGGGTCTTAAATGTAAACTTGACCTAAATAAACCATATGCAAGAATGGGATTGAATTTTAAAGCACAAATGGAAGAGACATTAGTTTATTCCTACATTTCAATGGTGGTCCTGATCAGGATCAGGGGCTTATTTGCTTACCTCTGAGTAAAAAAAAAAAAGAGAGAGAAAAAGGGGGGGGGGGGGAGTATCAATTGTCCACTACATATTTAATCAACCATGTAATATGACTCTTAATCCGAGAAGAAAACAAGTAACCTCAGAGTAAATGCCACGGAATTATGTCTCACACAAATATTATCACTTCAATCACTTCATCTGTCACAAAGGGAGAACCTGTAAGACTAGGAATAAGCAGATCTTGGTGGGAAAATGTCAATAGTCTCCATATAACACAGTTAGTCAATAGACCTAAAAAAAAAAACCATTTAAAAATCCTGATGCCATTTTAAGGTAATTGATTCATGTTCTCTCCTTCCAAGGAATTTAGGATGGCAAAATTCAAGATGATAGGAACACTTTCTGTCTTTAGAACAAAGAAACTGAGCTGAACAGAGGGCCCTTCCAGACAGGCCCTATATCCCAGGTTCTGATTCCAGGTTTGTGTACATCTGAAAGCAAAGTGATCACTATCTCAGCCATCCATGTGGATCATGGATAGTTTCTGGAGTACAAGAAGTTCCCAAATTATGAACAAGTTAGATTCTGTAGGTTTGTTTGTAAGTCAGAACCATTATATTTGTAAGTGTAAAGGTAAAGGTTTCCCTTTGACATTAAGTCTAGTTGTGTCCGACTCTGGGGGGCGGGGTGCTCATCTCCAATTTTAAGCCAAAAAGCTGGCTTTGTCCATAGATGCCTCCAAGGTCATATGGCTGGAATGACTGCATGGAGAACCGCTACCTTCCTGTTGAAGTGGTACCTACTGATCTACTCACATTTGCATGTTTTCAAAGTGCTAGGTTGGCAGAAGCTGGGGCTAACAATGGGAACTCACCCTGCTCCCTGGACTCGAACCAACGACCTTTCAGCTAGCAAGTTCAGCAGCTCAGCGGTTTAACCCACTGCGCCACCAAGGGCTCCTTTTAAATGTAACTCCAGCCAAATATGTGTGTGTGCGAGAGGGAGAGAGAGAGAGAGGAAGGGTGAGAGGAAGGGTGAGAGGAAGAGAGGGGTTTGGATCGCACAGGGAAGAGTTGACAACCCTGTGGTGTTTGTTTTGGTGTCTGTACCCCTGTTCAGAAGATTTCATCTCACTTTCTGTCTCTGTGACAACTGGAGTTTAAAAAAATTGGCTTGTTGTGGAAACAAGGACTGGTGATACAGCTTCAGTGGAGACACCTTTTCTCCGTAACAACCCTTCCTGGAGTGAACTTCCCTTCTGAAGGGTAGATTTCTCTCACTTCCTGTTGCTTCACCCTTGTTTGTAAGTCAGATGTTTGTAACTTGGGGACTCGTTGTATTTTGGATTTCAGAATTCCAGATAAAGGATGATCAACTTGAGATAACAGAACAAGCTTATAAACCAAACTCAAACATCCCCTACTCCTCCCCAAGATTATCAACAGACACAGAACAGCAGAGCCAAATACTCTTCCCAAAAGTAGACTGTATTTATACTCAGGTGGCAAGTTCAAATCCACATTCACCTTGGGCTATTTCACTACTAAAATATTATCCTTACATTATTGGGAGGGTTAGACCAACATGGGCATGCAAGAAAAAAAATACAACTGAAAGCATTTTTTAAAAAGTCATTTCGCTTGTAAACCGCTTTCCTGCCTGACAGGAAGAATAAGAAGGAACTCCTTCACCTCGCATTGTGTTGTGTGTGTGTATGTATGTGTGTGTGTGTGTATATATATATATATATATATATACACACACACACATACACATACACACACATATATAAGAATAAGGTGAAAGGCAGTGAGAAGATCCCGCTTTCTCCACATTTGTACAAAAGGAGAGATGCTTCAGTTGATTTACAAATTCACTTGCTACTTACTCATGCTGCAAATTCTTGAAACAAAGATTTTGAATAAATCCCAAAAGCCTTTATTTCGGTGGAGGGGAGCGGGGAATAAACGCAACCAGTCTTTAAGCATGAATTTCAAATGCATGTCCTTTGTTTAATCTGTTTTGTATATTTTTACATTTATTTTATAGAAATACTTTTAAATATGTAGCATTTACAGAAATACATTTGAATATGTGTAAAATGCTTTTACAATGTGTATGTGTTTTAATTATTCTGTAATGCATCTCGAGGCACAAGGAGAGGTGGTTAAGTAATACAATTATTATTATTATTATTATTATTATTATTATTATTATTTGAAACACAATAAGGTGAGTCCACAGCAGACACTCTGCTGGCTGATGAATTGGATCACACGTCGGACACTTCCCAAATGCCTAGGACTGTGTGATGTATTATTATTATTATTATTATTATTAGTAGTAGTAGTAGTATTAGAAACACAACAAGATGAGTCCACAGCAGACACTCTGCTGGCTGTTGAATTGGATCACACGTCAGACACTTCCCAAGTGTCTAGGACTGTGTGATGTATCAGCGAATAATGCGTGCAGATCCCAGTAAGGTGGCCTTTTGCAGCTGGCAGATGGTAATGTTGTCAGCGCCGATTGTGTTTAAGTGCAGGCCAAGGTCTTTAGGCACTATGTGCCGATCACCACTGGGATCACCTTGACTGGCTTGTGCCAGAGTCTTTGCAGTTCGATCTTTAAATCCTCATATCGTGTCAGCTTTTCCAGTTGTTTCTCTGCAATCCTGCTGTTGCCTGGGATTGCGACATCGACGATCCATACTTTGTTTTTCAACACGATTGTGAGGTCAGGAGTATTATGCTCCAAAACTCTGTCTGAATCCATACTTTGTTTTTTAACACAATCATGAGGCCAGGAGTATCACAATCATGAGGTCAGGTTAGGACATTTAAGATCGTCTGGGGAGGCCCTGCTCTCGGTCCCGCCAGCTTCACAAGCACGCCTGGCAGGTATGAGAGACATGGCCTTCTCAGTGGTGGCCCCTCGGCTGTGGAACGCCCTTCCTGCAGACATCAGATTGCCCCCCCCCCCTTACTGGCATTCCGGAGAAAAGTGAAGACCTGGCTGTTTGAACTGGCATTTGACTAAGCAGTGCAATTGATTGATTAGCGGAACATGGAATAATGGATAACGAGACTGGATTCTGATTCTAGTGATGAGATCTGATGGATTTGTTATATTGATGTATTAATATATTGTTGTATTGATGTTTACTGTTTAATTAACTTATGTGATTGTTTTTAAATACCCAATAACCTTGTAATTTGTATACTGAAACTGTTGCTGTTAATTGCTCTGAGTCGCCTAAGGGCTGAGAAGAGCGGCATACAAATAAAGTAAATAAATAAATAAATAAATATCGTGCTCCAAAACTCTGACTGTCATTATTATTATTATTATTATTATTATTATTATTATATTTTACTTATTTATTATATCCTTTTTTGTCTCTCAAGCAGCTAATAGTGTTAAAAGAAATAAGCACACACTATTTAAATATTTAAATTACTATTTTACTATGCAATATGTTCATTCTTTTAAAAAATACATTATGCCATATTAATAATAATAAATTAAATAATTGAATAATGATCTTTTAAAGAACTGCATATTTTAACAATATTTGCTTTTTTAAAAAAAACATAAGAATTGATGGCAGAGCCCTGAGGCGAAGACTGTGATATCTTATCAGGACTGCGCCTTCAAACCGCCTGTCAAGCCTATACATTGGACACTAAAATCTGCCGACCCTATTCAGTGTAATGGGAGGAGTCTACAGGGTTTTCTCACGGAGACCACGCCAAAGGTTGCCCTCAGCCCAAACCACGGCCCTTCCTTCTTTCCTAAGAGGCGCCCCTGAAGGGAGAGAGGGAGGGAGGAAGGGAGGGAGGACCCCGGTCTACCGCCTCAGAGGGCCCTACACGAACCGCCCCACGTTGCTGAGCGCCATTCTGACAGGAAGGAGGGCGAAGGGGAGGAGGGAAGGGCGGCAAGCGACACTCACTCTGCCACACCAGGCTCTTCAGTCCCCGCTCCCCGCTCGCAGTAGCCGCCGCCGGCGCCATCTTGCCTCCACTGCTTCTGCTGCCGCCGACGTGACGGGAAAAAATTCCGCACTCGAGGAAGAGAAGGCCATTCACGCCCTGCCCGCCGCCTCAGGCCACGCCCCCTCCACCGCAGGCCACGCCCCGCCCACTTCTCCTCAGTCCACGCCTCGCCGCATATCACTCAGCGTCGACGCCCCGCCCCTCCGCCTCGGGCCACGCCTACTCCTCAACAGGACACGCCCCTCTCACTACCCGTCCTCCTCAGACCCTTCTTCCTCTCTCCGCCTCAGACCATTCCTCTGCGATGCGCCCGCACCATCCGCAGGCCACGCCCCGTGCTTCTCAGGCCACGCCCCCAGCAACGACGCCCCCTCCGCTTGCCCCCTCCTCAGACTATTCCGCCGCGACGCCCCGCCCACTCCCCTCAGGCCACGCCCCTCCATTTCAGACCATGTCCCACTCCCTCCACATCTTCCTCATGCCACGCCCCTCCCTCAGCATCGACGCCTCACTCCGCCCTCTCCTTATGTCCCGCCCCCATCCTCAGGCCGTGGTCTTCCACCGCAAGCCACGCCCCCAAGCAGCTCCCTAGTCAGGCCGCGCCCCCTCAGCTGAGACGCCCCGCCCCTCCACCAAAGGCCACACCCCCTTTCTCCTCAGGACCCGCCCCTCCCTCCTCATGTTCTGCCCCACTCTCGCCGCAGACTACTCCGCTGCGATGCCCCGCCCACATCCTTAGGCCGCGCCCCTCCACCGCAGGCCAAGCCCCGCCCAGTCCCCTACTCATTCCACGCCCCTCTGCAGCGGACCACTCAGCCGCGACGCTCCGCCTCTCCACCATAGGCCACACCCCCTTTTTCTTCAGGACCCGCCCCTCCCTCAGCATCGACGACTCACTCCTCCCCCTCCTTATGTCCCGCCCCCATCCTCAGGCCGTGCTCTTCCACCGCAAGCCACGCCCCCGATCAACTCCCTAGTCAGGCCACGCCCCCTCTGCGGTGGACCTCTCAGCCGCGACGCCCCGCCCCTCCACCACAGGCCACACCCCCTTTCTCCTCAGGACCCGCCCCTCCCTCCTCATGTTCTGCCCCACATTCTCTCCGCAAACTACTCCGCTGCGATGCCCCGCCCACATCCTTAGGCCGCACCTCTCCACCGCAGGCCAAGCCCCGCCCAGTCCTCTACTCAATCCACGCCCCTCTGCAGCGGACCACTCAGCCGCAACGCCCCGCCCCTCCACCACAGGCCACACCCCTTTCTCCTCAGGACCCACCCCGCCCTCAGCGTCGACGCCTCGCGCTGCTCCCCGCGTCCTCAGTGCTGCGCATGCGCTCCGCCTCAGGGACACGAGCGGGAGTTTCTCAGAGGACAAGAAGGGTTGTCAGTCACGCCCAGCTCTCCTGCAGCTGTTCGTCTTTCCCACCAGTGAAGATTAATCTCTGACCTATTAGACCCCTGCTTCTTACAAATGGGGGTTCCTTCCGACCCCTTCTTCTTTCTAAGCTGTTTCCCCATTGGAAGGGTTGGCATTGTGACTGTCCTTTCCACAGGGCTTTGTTTTGGGCCTCTTCAGGCCTCAGGGTGGCAGCACGCATGTCTTCCTTGATAGTGGCCATCCAGCTTTCCTTTGGCCTTTGTCCTGCAGTCTCCAAATGCATTGCTGTTTGTGCTACTGGTGTTGGTTCTCTTCTCATGACATGGCCATACCACCATAGTCTTGCTTCCTGCATTTTCTTGCTGATTGCTTTCTTCCCTAGTCTTTGAGGATGTCATCATTTGTCACACGGTCAAGAAGTGTCAGGCCAAATATCCATCTCAGCATTTTCATTTTCATTGTGTTAAGGGCTTGCTTGTGTTTCTTTGTTGCTGGCCAACATTCAGCCCTGTAGAACAACTGGAGTGTAGATCTTAGCCTTGAGTTGTCCAGGCATTTTTGAGTCACACAGAATGCCAGTAGTTTGCCGCCATTTCTGTCAGAAAAATTCAGCCTCAGTGCAACTGCAATGAGGCATGCAAAGAAAACAGAATACACAGTCTTCCATCAGCTTCAAAGCCTTGAAGTGGCACATTTATTTAGATACTTTCTAATCAGCCAGCACGTTAACTATTTACAGGAGAAATCATATACGCGTCTTGCTCATTCCCCGGCATGGCTGGAAGAGGACGCCCAGCAGTCCGTTATCTCAAATTCACGTCATTGCAATTATTCGTAAATGTTTTCCAGTTTTTCCAAGTTTTTTTTATTATAGAACTAATTAGGAAATGACATTTACAACCCAGGGACAAAAATCATGTTACATAGTGTGTACTTCATCTAAAACACAGACATGTGCCTTTCACCTTAAGAATAGACAAGTATCCCGAGCTCTGAGGATTACCTGGGAAGGAATCCCACTGGAGCATTGCAGTACACCCAAATACCTCGGAGTCACTCTGGACTGTGCTCTGACCCACAAGAAGCACTGCCTGAACATCAAGCAAAAAGTGAGTGCTAGAAACAATATCAAAAGCTGACTGGCACAACCTGGGGATCATAACCAGACAAAGTGAAGACATTTGCCCTTGCGCTATGCTACTCAGCTGCTGAGTATGCATGCCCAGTGTGGAACACATCTCACCACGCTAAAACAGTGGATGTGGCTCTTAATGAGACATGCTGCATTATCACAGGGTGCCTGTGCCCTACACCACTGGAGAAATTACACTGTTTAGCCGGTATTGCACCACCTGACATCCGCCGGGAAGTAGCAGCCAATAGTGAAAGGACCAAGGCAGTGACATCTCCAGCTCACCCCTGTTTGGGTATCAGCCAGCACGTCAACGACTTAAATCAAGAAATAGTTTTCTAAGATCTACAGAGACACTTGCTGGAACACCCCAGCAAGTGAGAGTCCAAAAGTGGCAGGCTCAAACCCAGCGCCTCAACCAATGGCTGGTACCAAATGGGAGACTCCCCCCCCCCCCCCCCCCGGGCACACAGAAGACTGGGTGACTTGGAAGGCGCTGAACAGACTGCGCTCTGGCACCACGAGATGCAGAGCCAACCTTAAGAAATGGGGCTACAAAGTGGAATCCATGACATGCGAGTGTGGAGAAGAGCAAACCATAGACCACCTGCTGCAATGCAACCTGAGCCCTGCCACATGCACAATAGAGGACCTTCTTGCAGCAACACCAGAAGCACTCCAAGTGGCCAGATACTGGTCAAAGGACATTTAATGAACTACCAGGCTTGCAAACTTTGTGTTTTTTTCTGTTTGTTTGTTTTGTTCTGTTAGAAATGTAATACAATGGTCTGGTTGCCTCTGACACGATAAATAAAAATCTTCATCAGCTCATAGTGGAGTAAAGAGTAGTAAAATAGTAAAGAGTAGAGACATCACACTGGCAACGAAGATCCACATAGTTAAAGCAATGGTATTCCCCGTAGTGACCTACAGATGTGAGCTGGACCATAGGGAAGGCTGAGCAAAGGAAGATAGACACTTCTGAACTGTGGTGTTGGAGGAAAGTACTGAGAGTGCCTTGGACTGCCAGAAGATCCAAGGAAAGCTTAGAGAAGACAATGATGCTGGGGAAAATGGAAGGAAAAAGGAAGAGGGGCTGACCAAGGGCAAGATGGATGGATGGCATCCTTGAAATGACTGGCTTGACCTTGAAGGAGCTGGGGGTGGTGACGGCTGACAAGGAGCTCTGGCATGGGCTGGTCCATGAGGTCACGAAGAGTTGGAAACGACTGAACGAATAAACAACAACAAAAAGCCCTGTCCTGCCCTATTAGTCTAAAATGTGCACATGCTCACTTTTCTTCGCTATTTGTTGTTTGTTGCTTGGTTATGTTTTATGAGGTCTTCAATTTTATTGATTTTACTTTGTTAGTGTTATTGTTTAATACAGTTGATTGTTATATGTTTTAATTGTATTACTTTGCAACCTTGTTTATATTGGGTTTGGTCCCCATGTAAGCTGTCCCGAGTCTCTTCAGGGAGATGGAGGCAAGATATAATTATTATTAGTTATTATAACAGATTTGTTTTCAGCATCTCCATGGGTCGAACTTGTGATTTAAAAATAACTCTGATGTTAGCTGACTGTTTGAACAAGCATTTCTACCTGCGAGTTGTGAACAGAACTTTTTCTGTTCAGTTAAAATAAAAGCCGAAAGGTTTTTGTTGTCTTTTAATGAAAGGGGAACATAATCCCCGTCTGATTTTACAATTTCACATTCCACCGAACAGAAGAATAGTAGGCTATTCTTCAGAGCCTGGAAACAACAAGTGACAAGCAGAGTCTTGTTTTATTGTCATCATCTCTGTCTTGTTACTTTTGGGAGTAACTGGATCACATCATGAAATTAATTTTCAAAATTAAAGTAACTAATAGGAAAATGGTTTCATTATGCAATGGGATATTGCTGCATAGTAGCATTTCTTGTTGCATTTGAAATGACTCTTAAAGAAAATATGAGAATGTTTTATGCCATTTGGGTACAACTTCTGTCATAAGCATTCCCTAGAGGTAAGGAAAAAAAAAACCCGAAAAGTAACAAAAATGTATGGGATTAAGCCCGGAGAGTACATTCAGTTATCGGTCTCTGTGTTTATACGTATGTGTGACTTAGTGGGATTTGTGTACATTCAGATACAAAGAGTGTTGGGAATTTCTCCCTATTCGTTTCACAAAATATTAAATATGTTAAACAAAATCAGTGCTATTGAAAAGCATATTAATGTAGCATTAGCAGTCCTTTCTACCTAATTAAATAAAATGGAAATGTATTCTGAATTATGCCAAAATTAGACTCCAGCCATTGCAGACAGTTTCTGTCCAGAGGAGGAGCTTCTATGCTTTCACTGCCTTCAAGACCTAACTGATAACTTTTGGGAGGAACATAATTTCTATCTCTTGATGTTGATCGTATTACTATTTTCATAACCAAATTGGTGACTAAAATCAAGTTTGCAGAATGATTGGTGGAAGATGTAAACATTTTGTATTTTCTGGACTACTTCTCATCAGCTTTAAAATGGTGAGTCCAAGCAATACTTTATTTGATGCTTTATTTACATTTGTTACCTGGAAAATTGCTAAATTCTACCTGACATCTGTTCGAATCCTACTTATTTTTAAATGTTGTTTTTCTTTTAGCCTTTCGGGTAGCTTAAAAGAAATGTCTACTTAAAACAGTGAAGATTTTACAGTTTAGTGGAATGTGATATCCTGCAATAAATTAATACCTTCATATTATTATTAATTCATTATTTGCTCTACTTGTATAGTATCTTTAGTGTAATATCGGAATACATGTAGTTTAATCTACAATTGATTTGCTTTCGTTAGAAACATATTTAGCCTTTCACCTAATGTTTTTTTTGCTCGTGTTCTATTTTTTTATAACTATTTTTATTGAAAATAATTTGTCTCCAGAAGATTGGAGAGTGAGGAAATTAATTAGATAAAATCTCAATAGGTTTTGTTGTACTCGTGTTCTATTTTGAAATGGTCATATGACTGGTCAAATAAATAAATTATTATTACCTAATGGAATTTAATTTCTATTCCCAAAATCTCTTATTTCTGAGAATACTGCTTACTTAGCAGCACAAGAATGAGAGATATCTGGCCAAATAATTTCAAATACATTTGCTTCGGGATTTGAACATATTTCATAGTATATCTTTGGTTGTGATTCTCCATCTGATTAATACATTTTCTGAAACCTAAGTATATACCAAACACTTAGGCCCGTTCCACACAGCTGAATAAAATCCCACATTATCTGTTTTGAACTGGAATATATGCCAGTGTGGACTCACATAACTCAAGATTCTTCCACACAGCCATATATCCCAGAATATCAAGGCAGATAATCCACAATACCTGCTTTGAACTGAGTTATATGAGTCCACACTGCCATGTAACCCAGTTTAAAACAGAAAATGTGGGATTTTATACAGCTGTGTGGAAGGGGCCCCAGTTCCAGCTATTTTCATCTCTAGTTGGAACTAACAAATTTACAACAGAGGGTTTTGAATACTACATTTGACAGCCACATTCACATTAAAAAGTACATCATAGGGACTGAAAAACATCATAATAGTTTGGATGTGCAGCAATAAGGACACACAGATTTTAAAAACTGAATGTATAGTTGTATGGGGACCGATTGTCCACTGAAAACCATGGGATCCATATCCAAGTAATGTTTGAAATTGGAATGTCTGTTCATCAGCAACTGAAAGAGTTCCCTTCTGGGTCAGTTTGCTGTCTCAGGAAGGAGAGCTGATCGAGTAATATGATCTGCATTCCTACACCAAATCCATTAATAGCTCTGTAGCTGCTCACATTTAACCAGCCAAAATCAAATGATATATGATGTGGTAGTTATTCACACTTTTGTTTAAGGAAATAGTTGTCTTGTGATGTTTATAAAGCTGAGGTCTGGCTAAAGTCAGAATGAGGGACTAAATCTAATTGAGCAAATGGCTTAAGATTCTATTGTTAGAAACAGAAACAAATGAGATATCTCCATATGATCCATTTCTCATTGTGTTATTAACATTTTATATCTTCTTTTACAGGTTTTTTCTGCTAACACAGGTAAAACCTGAAAGGTATTTCCTTCTGCAGTTTTTTTTTAAAAATTTAATTGAAAATTCCCCCTTTATTGCTCTTTTAATCCATAAATATATTGTTATATTATTATTATTATTATTATTATTATTATTATCTTTATTTGTACCCCGCTAACATCTCCTGAAGGACTCGGTGCGGCTTACAAAGGCCAAGGCCCTCAATAAAACAACAGCATAACAAATACAACAATAAAACTCATAAAGCAAACCAATAAACATTAAAGCAATAACAGTAAAGCATTAAGACAATAACATCATGACACATTTAAAAACTAAAAAAAGTAATCAAGATATATATATATATATATATATAGTAATCAAGTTATATTCATGGCATCTGATTCATACAACAAAAACAACAGCAGTTGCTTACAGGTAATGCCAATGCCAAATAATTAAAAACAAATCATTCCTTTGGATATGGCTATTTCAAAAAGTTTTGGGATCCAGTTTTACAGTTATTTGAATTAACATAAAAATATTAAAATTGTGTTCTGCTACAATTAATTGTATAGTGATTTTTTTTAAAAAAATCATTGATAAAAATACATTGAAATTTTTAATTTTATATTCAATTTTGTATATATTTCTCCTCCTTTTAACTACTCATAAATTCACCGTTATAGACAAAAGTATTGGTGTGACAAAATATAATCTGACCTTTATTCTTTAAGCGTATCATAGAGCTACTTAATGCTAATGAAGCATTTCTTCTGTTTGTGCTTTCCTCTTTATGACATATTTTATCACAATTCTATGCACACTTTTCAATGGATAAAGCTTTTCTCTGCACAGACATTCATGGAATTGTACTGGAGGGATAAAATCAAATTTCGGTGGCGTGGGATATTATTGACCTTGGTTGATTATTTTGCATGCTTTGTCTTGTGACTGGTCACTGGAGGGCAAAGACAACCATAATTTGCAAGTTGCTGAGGAATACATCCTTGGTAAACCTTCCCTGCGTGTGTGAGCAAAACTGGTTTAGCACATGGCATACATATTCTCCTTAATGGTTACTTTGACCATGAGACTTAAAGATATGCTTCAAGGAGAATGAGTATTATTACAATTGTTATAATATAGCTTAGCTCCAGAGCAAGATGCTGAGGTTGAAAGACTTGGATTGTTTCAGGCCCCTTCGATACTGTCATATAAAACCCAGATTATCTGCTTGAACTGGATTATATAGAAGTGTATCCTCATATAATCCAGTTCAAAGCAGGTAATGTGGATTTTGATAATCCAGATTATATAGCAGCGTAAAAGGGGCCTAAGACAATCTAGTTCATATTTGCCTAAAACTGATATTTTAACAGGATATTTCTTACTGCACAACTTATTCACTATTACACCATACCAATAGTGTGGTCCTGTACATAGATACCCAGAAATAAACCCCACTAACTTAAATGGCAATATTTCTAGGCACAATGTGCATACAATGGTAAACTTCACAATTTCACTGCATGACATTCTGCTAAAATTGAAGGGATGCCACAAAATATCTTCATCTCACTCTTCTCCCACAAACTCATGAGATGTAGAGTAGCATGTTTTCATTTTATATATAACTAGCTGTACACACCATGTGTTGCTGTGGCCAACCTTCCCTCCCTCCCTCTTTCTTTCTTTCTTTCTTTCTTTCTCTCTTTCCTTCCTTCCTTCCCTCTTTCTCTCTTTCGTTCCTTCTCTCGTTCCTTCCCTCTTTCACTTTTTTATTTTCTTCTCTCCTTCCTTCCTTCTCTACCTTTCTTTCCTTCTCTCCTTCCCTCCTTCTTTCCCTTTCTCTCTCCCTCCTCCTCTCCCTCCTTCCTTCCTTCCTTCCTTCTCTACCCTTCTTTCCTTCCTTCTCTCCTTCCCTCCTTCTTTCCCTCTTGCTCTCCCTCCCTCCTTCTCTACCCTTCTTTCTTTCCCTCCTTCTTTCTCTCCTTCTTTCCCTCTTTCTCTCCCCCCTTCTCTCCTTCCTTCCTTCTCTACCCTTCTTTTCCCCCCTCCTTCTTTCCCTCTTGCTCTCCCTCCTTCTCTCCTTCCTTCCTTCCTTCCTTCCTTCCTTCCTTCCTTCCTTCCTTCTCTATCCTTCTTTCCTTCCTTCTCTCCTTCCCTCCTTCTTTCCCTCTTGCTCTCCCTCCTTCTCTCCTTCCTTCCTTCTCTACCATTCTTTCTCTTCTTCCCTCCTTCTTCCCCTACTTCTCTCCCTCCTTCTCTCCTTCCTTCTCTAACCTTCTTTCTTTCCTTCCTTCTCTCCTTCCTTCCTTCCCCCTTTCTGTGTATGTGTTTTGTGTATGTATATGTGTGTGTTTGTGTATATATATGTGGTTTTGCGCATGTGTTGTAATGTATTTGGGGGGTTGGCTTTTTAAGTTTCTTCTGCTGTGTTTTTCAGTGTTTTAATGAGTGATGATCACTCGTTGGCCCGAGAGGTGTCTTGTGTCCAAATTTGGTGTCCAATCGTCCAGTGGTTTTTGAGTTATGTTAATTCCACAAACAAACATTACATTTTTATTTATATAGACTAACTTAATTAGAGAAATGCCATCCACAGTGCTGGAGATGGCTATATCCACTGTGAGGTGCAAAATGCAAGAAAACCTATATGTAAAAAACACATCCGTGAATTTACAGGCATGATCATATAACAAACCTACATGATTATCATTACCCTCATCAAAGAATCCAGCAAATTTCAGTGTTACCTAAAAATTGGCATTAAGAGATTCCAAATCCCTTCCAAAACAATCCCTTGAGTGGAGTAAACTGCTAATTCAATGGTTAGTGATGTACTTTCCATCTTCTTGGCTCTCTATTTTTTTCCAGGTTTCACTGTATCTATATATGATGTGACATCAACGAGTCTCTACATCCGATGGTCCAAATTTCCAGGAGCTTTTTCTTATAGAGTAATGGCATCACCTGTGAACATAGTGGGCCATTCTTTGATGGCTTATTTCACTGATGTTACCATTGTAGGCACTCTAACATCACTGTCTCCTGACACGGTCTACACAGTAAAGGTGGAAGCCATTGACATCAATGGGATTTTACTGGCTGAAGCCCATACTATGCAATTAACAGGTTAGTAGGAAGTAGTTTCCACAATAAGTTGATTTGCTTGTTTCTGAAAAAATATAATCTCTCTAAAAGGATGTCTTGAGATTCATGTTAACAGGTTCTGTGGAATCTCTGGCCACTCTCAGGCCTTTTTAGGGTCAAGGCAATGATGGAGTGTGGATTTGGATTTTCAGTTCTCAATTAGGGATCCAGATCACTCCAATTTAGGTTCATATATGACTCCCAAATTTGTCTCTGAACTGAATTTGGGCCTCCAGGCATATCCCTAAGAGTCTTCTCATTTAATGAACATGTGAACCAACATGTAAACCAAGTCCATAGATAATTTCTGTAATAAAATGAACTGAAATATCCCATTTATTGAATTCCAAGTCTTTACTTGGGCAACGTTTTATGTATTTAATCTAAATAGAGAAAGAAATTTCAAATCTGGCCTCAATTTAAGAAAAATGAGAGATCTCAATAACTATGCCTCCTATTTCTGAATAATCCCTAGCTATAATCCTTTATTAAATGGGGCCAATCAGAATTACTAATGGTGGAAAAGAGAGACATATCTGCATTGCAGGCTGACTAACTCAGAATGAATGAAAGAATGTCTTGGCTCACTACAATGGAAATATTGTTCAAAAACAGCTCATCTTGCTCGTGGAAGAAGAGTTCCTCAAATACTGCCAAAATCTCTGAAAACGTGTTTCAAAGTACAGGCTTACACTCTGAATGCCCTTGTGGAATTATATTTTTTCAAGTAATATCATTGTATTATTGTCAGGCCACATCTATTCCTGTAAGATTATTTTCCTCCCACGAGTCTCTTTTAAAAAGCTTTACCACATTATTCTCAAACTTCTCATAGCCGAAGCGTTTTCTCTTAATTAAAACTGATGTTAACTTCATCTGCTCTTATGCATTTATGCAATTGAGGCAGACTTTTGAAAAGATAGGGGCCTCAGTAACAGCATGCAGTCATGCCGGCCACATGACCTAGGAGGTGTCTACAGACAACGCCAGCTCTTCAGCTTAGAAATACTTAGAAATATTACTGGACGAGTCTGTAGTGTAGACTGATAGATTATAATAATAATATATAATAATAAAGCCATAAATGGTTCGGGCCCCGCCTATCTCCGCGATCGCATCTCCTTCTATGAATCGGCATGAGCTCTAAGATCTTCCGGGTAGGCCCTCCTCTTAGTCCCACCACCATCTCAAGTGCAGTTGGTGGGGACGAGAGAGAGGGCCTTCTCAGTGGTGGCCCCTCGCCTCTGGAATGCCCTTCCAAGGGAAATAAGACAGGTTCCATTCCTCCGCTCCTTTAATTACTTATTAATCGCCCTCCATCCGAGAATGCTCTAGGCGATTTACAGCTAAATTGTAAAAAATACATACATACAGAATTTAAAAATTAACAGAGATCGAATGCTCTAGTAAAAATCCAGGTCTTAAGTGCTAGAGTAAAAGGCCCTAAGTCACGCATGGCTCTCATATAGGGTGGCAAGGAATTCCATAAGGCAGGGGCAGAAATAGAAAAAGCCCTGCGTCTGGTACTTTCCAAGTGCGCTTCTCTAGGATCCGGTATACGGAGTAAGTCGTGTTGGGCTGGTCGTTGCGACCTCCGATGATGGGAGAAGGAGAGGCGGTCCCTAAGGTACGATGGACCCTGGCCGTAAAGAATTTTAAAGGTCAGAACTAACATTTTATGCAGGCCATGGTATTCAGTTGGAAGCCAATGTAAATGTTGCAGCACTGGTGTTATATGGGATTTCATGGGCGTTCTTGTGAGTAACCTGGCTGCTGCATTCTGAACAATACGGAGCTTTCGGGTCGTAGACATCGGAAGGCCAACATACAGGGCGTTGCAATAGTCCATCCTAGATGTGACCGTGGCATGGATGACAGTTGCCAGAGCCTCGTCAGATAGGTAGGGTGCCAGTTGCCTTGCTTGTCGTAGGTGGAAAAAGGCCTGTTTGCTGGCATCAGCGACCTGAGCTTCCATTGTCAGCTGCGAATCCAGGACGACACCTAAGCTCTTAACAGTGGTCGATGGAGATTGGGTGGCACCATTGAAGGTGGGTAACGGATGAGTCAGACCTGCCGGGCGGCCATGCCAGAGAATCTCAGTCTTCGCCGGATTCACCTTCATTCTGCTAGCACGTAGCCAGTTCGACAGAGTTTCCAGACATAGGGTGAAATTGTCTGGAATTGACGTTGCTCCAGGCGCAGAAGGAGTTGGGTATCATCCGCATATTGATAGCAGTCCAGGCCGAAACTTAATTCCCGGGCCCCCTAGAATTTTTGGGCTTGCACAAATCTTGGCCCGGCCTTTTAAATTTTTTAATTGCCTTGAACAGGCAGGATTACTTTTAATATATGTGTGTTATGGCGACAATTTTTATGCTTATATTTTGTTTTGTTAATCTTATGGTTATGTTGTTTTTTACTTTGTATGTTTTGTGATGTTACCTGGGAACTGCTCTGAGTCCCCTCGGGGAGATGGAGCAGTATATAAATAAAGTTTTATTATATATTATTATTAACTGAGCCACAGCCCTGGGCAAATAGAGCTCGAAGAATGCATGGAAAAGGTGTCTAAACTGACACCTTTGTTTTGCTGCCTGTGCTCTTCAGAAGATTTCACCCCATGTTGTATCCCTGTGATAATTGGATTTTGAAAAAAATTGGCTTCCTGTGGAACTAAGGATTGGTGACTAACACGCATTTTGGTACCTCAAATGTTAGCCCTGTTTCTGACCTGCTGGTTCCAAAAATGGCAGCAGTTTCTTCCCATCAGCTCTAGTTTTTGAGACACAGAACATATGCCATATACCAGTTGCTATTTGCTCGCCTATAGAAAGCCATAATTATCATGCCTAAGAAACTAGAGCTGATGTGGTCTATCCAACGCAATTTTCTAAACTCATAACCCCAGGAACAGACCTAAAAACCAAAACAACAAACACACAGTTGTTGTTCTTGCTAACTTCCGTTAAGTTGGCTTTGACTTACAACATTGGAGAGACCACCAGTTCAATCTGTTCTCATCAGCCTTGCTGAAATCTTGCAGAATCTGGGATGTGGCTTCTTGACTGAATCTATCCATCTTCCTCATTTTTTCGTGAGTTCTTCTTTACCAAACATTACTGTTTTCTGGTCAGTCATACTATCTTATGATATTTTAAGTGTCACAGTCTCTGTATAGTCACATTAGCTTCTAGAAAGAATTCATGCTTGATTTGCTTTAGGACTTGATTTAGGGTTGTTGTTGTTTTTTAGCAGTCCACAGTATCCATAGATTCCCCCTGGGCATCATCAATGCAGCCATCTCTGATCCACTTGCCAAGTGAAAGCTATTTAATTTCTCCATATTTTGTCCTGACTGTAGTCTTTTGTCCTGAGTACAGATTAGGAATTAGGAACAATCAAACCTTGTGGCATACTCATTTCTTTCAAAGAGCAATCCATAGTTCTTCCGCTGCGCCTTTGGCGAGGAGGTGTACAACATGATATTATTGCTCCCCTCAACGCTTCTGCCACTGGAGTACACGCCCTCCAAATGGGAAGTCTAGTTTCACAACTGTTTTTATTTATTTATTTATTTATTTCGGGTATTTCTACCCCGCCCTTCTCAACCCCCGAAGAGGGACTCAGGGCGGCTTCCAACCGGCATACGTGGATGCCTACAATACACACAGTAAAATACATAGTAACAATAAATTATAACAGTTAAAACATTACATTAATACAATAAAAGTACAATAAAAAGCCAGCCTGGTGGCTATCATTTTGCCAAGTCCATAATTAATAAATTCATTCCGCTTATCATAGTCCGTTTCCAAAGCTTTAGTAATCATTGTCCATTGTCAGTCTGCCAGATTATCCAAAGGCCTGGTCCCATATCCATGTTTTTAATTTCCTTCTGAAAAAGAGGAGGGATGACGATGATCTAATTTCCCCAGGGAGTGAATTCCATAGGCGGGCGGCCACCACCGAGAAGGCCCTGTCCCTCGTCCCCGCCAATCTCGTTTGTGACAAGGGCGGGGCCGAGAGCAGGGTCCCTTAAATTCCTAGGCGGGATGTACAAGGAGATATATGTTCGGACAGGTACGCTGGGCCGGAGCCGTATAGAGTTTTATAGGTCAAATCCAGCACTTTGAATTGTGCTTGGAACTGAATCGGGAGCCAGTGGAGCTCCCTGCAAACAATCTGCTCCTATTTTTATCTCATTAGAGTCTTTTAATTATTTTATCCTGTACATGTGGCCTGCCCACTGTTATTGTGACTGTGCTTACTATTTTTTTTCTTTCTATGTAATTTTGATGTTGTTGTTTGTTGTCTATGTTTTTGGTTTTATTCCACTGTAATATGTTGTCCGGGCTTGGCCCCATGTAAGCCGCTCCGAGTCCCCACTGGGGAGATGGTGGCGGGGTATAAATAAAGTTGTTTATTGGATTGTTGTAGGTTTTTTGGGGCTATATGGCCATGGTCTAGAGGCCTGACGTTTCTCCTGACGTTTCTCCTGCATCTATGGCAAGCATCCTCACTACCTCTGAGGATGCTTGCCATAGATGCAGGTGAAACATCAGGAGAGAATGCCTCTAGACCATGGTCATATAGCCCGAAAAAACCTACAACAACCCAGTGATTCTGGCCATGAAAGCCTTCGACAATACAAGTTGATTATTATTATTATTGTTGTTGTTGTTGTTGTTTTTCATAATTTATACCATCAAAGACTTTGTTATAATTCAGAGAGCCATCAAAACAGTACTTCCTGGTTTCATTTATTCCAAACAATCCACCACATTCAGCAGCTCAAAGTCATGCCCTTGAATGCTGACATGCTTCTCAGTTCTGAAATAATTGTGATTCCTTTTCTTTTTTTCCCCAAAGCTCCAGAGATTCCTACTATTGAAAAAGCCTATTCAAAGCTGAGTAACAGTATCACAGCAGAATGGGCAGCAGTCCCAGGAGCATCCAGTTACCTGCTGACAGCACAGGACGGAGAGTCCTTCATTGAAACAATAGTCACAGGTTCACCAGGCACCGTGACAGGGCTGAAGGCTGCTACGCTGTACAAAATCACCATCCAATCTATAAACGCTGGAGGAAGAAGCCAGCCTTCACTTTCTAAAAAGGCCAAAACAGGTATTTTTTATTTTGATTTTGCTACATCAGATACTACAGTTGCAACTCTTTTAACATCCTTCTTCGGACAATTTAAATCCAACTCTTAATCTTCAAATGGAGGAAGATATTTCTTTTAATTAAGTGATAACAGGAATGTTTATCATTTTAGATCTCTTCTGCCCATAGGATTTCTCTCCTCTGAACTTTAAATTCCTGAATGTTCCAAACCACCATGGCCACTGTGGCAGTCCAAAAGTAAATTGTATAGGTCTGATGTACTACAACTTCACATCCCAGGCCCCTTCTACACTTCTATATAATTCAGATTATCTGCATTATCTGCTTTGAACAGGATTATATGAGTCTACACTGCCATATAATCCAGTTCAAAGCAGTTAATTGGATTTTATATGGCAATGTAGAAGGGGCCTCGGGCAGCAAGCCTTTAAATACCAGTTACTAGAGAACATAATCGAGATGAAGCCTGTTTTTATCATCTTCTGAGATTCCAATAGGCATTTGGGTGTAGCTATCTATCTATCTATCTATCTATCTATCTATCTATCTATACACACACACTAGCCATCCCCTGCCACGTTTTGCTGGGGCCAGTCTGGTAATCTGGAAAATAAAGTAATGAGAATAAGTTGGTTCCTAATATATGTAATTTCATAATTTTTTATGCTTGGGGAAAAAACAGTATTTCTTGTTTCTTTGTCAACGTTGCCTACTCTGGAACATGCAATATATAATTGTCCTTCTTTAGGGGTCCCTTTCAAATCTATGATACTACATCTGTCATATACATTTATATGTGTGTGTGTGAATCATATCTATCTATCTATATCTATGGCTGGATGGCTCTTTATCAGGAGAGTTTTGCTTATGTTTTCTTGCCCTAGTGAAGGGAGTTGTACTGGATGGCCTTAAGGCAGCATTTCTCAACCTGGGGGTCAGGACCCCTGGGGGGTCATGAGGGGTTGTAAAAAGGGTCGCCAAAGTCCACTAGAAAACACAATAATTTCTGTCAATCATGGGAGGTCTGTGTGGGAAGTTCAGTTTAAGTCCGTCGTTGGTGGGGTTCAGAATGCTCTTTGATTGTTGGTGACTATAAATTTCAGTAATGACAACTCCCAAATGTCAAGGTCTATTTCCCCCAAACTCCATCTGTGTTCATATTTGGGCATATGGAGTATTCATACCAAGTTTGATCTAGATCCTTCATTGTTTGAGTCCACAGTGCTCTCTGGATGTAGTACAACTCCAAAACTCAAGGTCAATGCCCACCAAACCCTTCTAGTGTTTTCTGTTGGTCATGGGAGTCCTGTGTGCCACCTTTGGTTCAATTCCATCATTGGTGGAGTTCGGAATGCTCTTTGATTGTAGGTTAACTACAAATCGCAGGAACTGCAACTCCCAAATGACAAAATCAATTTTTTGAGTGATGGTCACTCCTTGGGTTGGTAGGTGTCTTGTGACAAAATTTGGTGGCAATTCATCCAGGGGTTTTTGAGTTATGATGTCATTCAAAATGAACAGAGCATTTTTAGATAGATAGATAGATAGATAGATAGATAGATAGATAGATAGATAGATGCATCTTTCAGAGGTATGGACAATTGTTTTTATGCTTGAACACAAAACACCAAATGATAAATAATCTCAGTACTGCTAACTCAGAATTCACCTAAACTTTCCCATGCCCACAGATATAAAATCCTATTATTAAATGTCTCATTTTTCACTTTCACAGTACTTCCTGCACCCATCCTGGCAGCAAATTCCCCAAGTCATGACAGCATAGTGGTGAGCTGGAGAGCTGTATATATGGCTGTTGGATTCTTCATTTCTATAATGAGAGCAGATGGTTTGGGTGGTATGTTGAAGGAAAACACTACCAATGACTCCTTGATATTTTCAAGCCTAGACTCAGGAACTCTCTATACCATCAAGGCACATGCTTGGGATGCTAATGGAATACCGGGGGATGACTCCACCTACAACCAAAGAACAAGTAAGGCGCAATCTGGAAAGCAAAACAAGTATCTTTGTGGCAAGGAATATACAGGTCTAAATAAGATCTAAATGAGTGTTATAGCTCATTGAGACTAATTAGACTACATGGCTCCATCTTGTGGAATCCTGATATATTTTTTGTTTAGTGCCAAACTTAGAATTTTATTTATTTATTTATTTATTTACAGTATTTACCTACAACCCAGAGATAACATTGGTTTTTGTTCTTTTTATCACTTTCAGCTACTGGTGTTGCATCATGATGCTGCTAATAAATTACCCTGCTGTACGTTTATGAGGAGGCTCTTTTGCTAATAAGCCCACTTGCCCAACAATTTCTACTCATTTCCTTTTTATATGTATTTTTTCCTTCCATTATAGGGCCCCGTGCACCAGAAGATGTCCAAGTGGTTTTTGACAGTGGAGCTTTTAGAGCAACTGTTTCCTGCATGCCATCAGAAGGGGCTTCCAGATACACCATTGCAGCCTTAAGTGGCCTCTCCAAACTCAACTGTAATACTACGTCCACTTCTTGCACTATCCTATCACTTGACTGTGGGACGGAATATTCCCTGTCTGTGGTAGCTAGTAATGAAGCTGGTTCCAGCTTGCCCACAGAGGCAATGGCTTTCAAAACAGGTAAATAATCTATTAAATGAACAATGTGATGAAGCACAAGCTTTTGTACTTTTGCCAACTGATTAAAATAAGGGACATAAATAATAAAATAAATATTAGTGTAGAATGAAAAATAAAGTAAATAATAGATATAATAATTGGCCTCATGTAATCCAATCCGAGTCCCCTTTGGGGAGATGGTGGCGGGGTAAAAATAAAGTTGTTCATTATTATTATTATTATTATTATTATTATTATTGATGTGAGATTTATAAAATAATACTAAGAGGCTGCATCTGGTGCTTTGATGAAAACCCAATGATATTGGGGTATAGGCCATATCTCTAACATCACCCATCCAATGGAAGGTACAGGAATGATAGTGGTGGAAGTACCTGCCATTTAAGTTTTCCACTTTTGACTTTAATGGGAAGTGATAAATTGTCAAAATACTTTGAAGACATCAGATCCCATCTAATTTTTGACATTAAGCATAGTCAGACTAGTTTACTACTTGAATGGGATAATATCAAGGAATACTAAGCCTATATTCCAGACAAAAGAGTTTACAAACCTCTTCTGAGGGTTACATGATGAAGAAAATCGTATGAAATTAATGAGGTTCTCATAAGCCAACAAGTGACTTGAAGTTGTGGGTATGTGCCTTCAAATTGTCAGTTGACTTATGGCGACCCCATAGGCAAGGAATATGCAGATGTGGTTTTTGTCATTTTCTTCCCCTGAAATGTATCTTACAGCACCTATTATTTATTGGAGGTCTTCCATCCAAGTACTAATCAATGCTGACCCTACTTAGCTTCCATACTTATGTAACAAAAAGCCCGTAGGTAAATATATGTGCCTCTGATCAATGCTGTTGCATTCACCGACACGGCTGTCTCTGGAAGAGACTGGTGCATCTTCAGTATAAGTGGTCTCAATGAGATCAGATGTTCTACAAAAGCACAGCAAATCCACAAAACATACATTAAAATCTTGTTCCATGGAATTTTAAAATATTGGAAGTGACTCACTAAACTAACTATATACTTAAAATTAAGTTCTTTTTCTAAAGAAATTTCTAAAGTCATTAACAATCTAAATTATGACCCTAGTTGGCCAGTAATAATTGTACTCATTTTGCCACGTAACTTCTTATATCAGTTTATAGGCACAGGGAAGATGGCCTTGCTCAATGGTGGAGGGGGAAATCAGATGAGACTGCCTGTTACTGCCTCTTTTTTGGATGCTGATGTGACAATGTGGGTGTCATAGGCCAGCAAAAAAATAAAAATAAAACATCAAAATAACAACTACAGTAAAGGCTTAAAGAAACTATTTCCTTACTTCTAAGATACTGAAATGTGATGTTATTTTTAAAAAATAATTCATCAGCAGGAACCAGTCACGAGTGGGGGCAGAGCTCAGAATAACTTTACCGCATTACATTTAGAAAGTAATTTCTTAAACTTTGGAGAAATGTGTGTGTGTGTGTGTGTGTGTGTGTGTGTGTGTATATATATATATATATATATATATATATATATATATATATATATAAATAAATATAAAAGCCGTCCCATGCCACGCGTTGCTGTGGCCCAGTCTCGTGAGCTGGAAAATAAAGTAATAAGAAAGTGTTGGCTTCCAATATATGTAATGTCTTGATGCTTGTGGGTAAACAGTATTTCTTGTTGGTTCTTTGTCAGTGTTGATGTGAATATTGTCTGGTTTGCCTACTCTGGAACATGAAACATATTATTGTGCTTCTTTAGGGGTCATTTCAAATCTATGATACTATCTCTGTGTGTGAATCATATATATCTATATCTATGGCTGGATGGCTCTTTGTTAGGAGGACTTTGTTTACATTTGTTTGCCTTGGTGAAGGGAGTTGGACTGGGTGGCCTTATGTATTTTCTGATGGTTCAGTGTGGTTGTTGATGGGGTTCAGAATGCTCTTTGATTGTAAGTGAACTATAAATCCCAGTAACTACAACTCCCAAATGTCAAAGTCTATTTTCCCCAAACTCCATCTGTGTTCATATTTGGGCACATGGAGTATTCATGGCAAGTTTGGTCCAGATCCATCATTGTTTGAGTCCACAATGCTCTCTGGATGTACGTGAACTACAACTCCAAAACTCAAGGTCAATGCCCACCAAACCCTTACAGTATTCTCTATTTGTCTTTGGAGTTCTGTATGCCAAGACTGGTTCAATTCCATCATTGGTGGAGTTCAGAATGCTCTTTGATTGTAGATTAACTATAAATCCCAGCAACTACAACTCCCAAATGACAAAATTAATTTTTTTGAGTGATGGCCGCTACTTAGGTTAGTAGGTGTCTTGTGGCCAATTTGGTGTTAATACGCCCAGTGGTTTTTGAGTTATGCTAATCCCACAAACGAAGATTACATTTTTATTTATACAGATATATTTGCTGAAAAATTGTCTTTGCAGTCCCTTGTGCTCCAGAAAGTATAACAATTGAAGAAGATGAGCCTGGAAGCCTTGAAGTCTCCTGGTCGGATGTTGACCTCAGTGATTATTATGTGGTCTTTGTGAAAAGTGATGATGGCTTGGAGGTGCACTGCAACACATCACATACTCAATGCCACTTCCAATCTGACTGCGGTTTCACCTATTTCATTAGTGTCTTTGCCTACAACAAGGCAGGCCAGAGCCCCTTAGGGGACATATTTAACTATACAACAGGTAAGAACATCCATTTATTTATAAACAAACATTTGGTAGATTAGACAAAATTGATAATAAGCTTTACATCAGGGGTCCCAAAATAAGACCCTTGGACCAGATGTGGCCCTCCAAGGTCCTTTCCCTGGCCCCTACCCTAAACTTTAGATTGACGGTTGCCCCAAGACTAAAATGACTTGACGGCACACAACAAAAATCCTAATTAACTTGGCTATATAATCAGCCAAAATCTGGCCCCCAATTACCATTGAAATACTGGTAAATGTATGTTGGTTAAATGGTTCTTTATTTTAAATATTCTATTGCTCTTTTGTGGGTTTTTTTTTTTGCACTACAAATAAGATATGTGCGGTGTGCACAGGAATTTGCTTTTTTCAAACTATAGTCCGACCCCCCAACAGTCCAAGGGAGTGTGAGCTGGCCGTATGCTTAAGAAGTTTGAAGACCCCTGCTCTACATCATAAAATACGTATACAAGGGATCTCATGATATTCAAGAAATTAAGCCTTTGTATGAGGAGCCCCCGGTGGCGCAGTGGATTAAAGCACTGAGATGCTAAGGTTGTTGACAGAAAGGTCACAGGTTCGAATCCAGGGAGCAGCATGAGCTTCCGCTGTCAGCCCCAGCTTCTGCCAACCTAGCAGTTTGAAAACATACAAATGTGAGTAGATCAAGAGGTACCATTCCGGCGGGAAGGTAACAGCACTCCATGCAATCATGCTGGCCACATGACCTTGGAGGTGTCTATGGACAACCTCCAAGGTCGGCTTAGAAATGGAGATGAACACCACACTCCATAGTCGGCCATGACTGGACTTAATGTCGGGGGGAAACCTTTACCTAACCTATGAGGGTTATTAGTGCCAAGCAAGTGGCCCTGGAAAGTTATGTCATTTGAGAAGAGCTCCAGCTGCACTTGGTAGCTAAGGAGAAGAAATATAGTTAGCAATTAAAAAGGATGCTCTGCTATTACATAATCCCTGCTACGTTGATATCTGTAATGAGGCATTGAGTTGTGCCATTTGTAAACCGCTACAAGTCGTTTCTGGGCTGAGAGGGGCGGGATATAAATATAGTAAATAATAATAATAATAATAATAATAATAATAATAGGGTCATCTGCATAAATAGTGAGGAAGTGTTGCTAAGAGCTGATCAAAAGATTCCTTGCTCTGTTAATCTGTTATAAAAGTCCCCAGAGAAAGGACCCTAGTGCCCATTTCTCGAGATCCTGCCATTCACTTTTAGATAAATGCATAAGGAAGCATTTATCTAAAAGATAATGTTGTATATTTTATTGTCTATGTTTTTATTTTAATTGCTTGTATTGTTGTTATTATTACTTGTATTGTTGTATTCGGGCTCGGCCTCATGTAAGCCACACCGAGTCCCTTGGGGAGATAGTAGCAGGGTACAAATAAAGTGTTATTAGGTTCTTGTGGGTTTTTTCGGTCTATAGGGCCATGTTCTAGAGGCATAATGCCTCTAGAACATGGCCCTATAGCCCGAAAAAAAACTCACAAGAACCTAGTGATTCCAGCCATGAAAGCCTTCGACAATACATTAAAGTGTTATTGTTATTATTATTATTATTATTTATTCTGATAATGCTCTCTAATATAATAATAAACTCTTTCCTTTTCTCCCCCCAGCACCTTGCTGCCCCAGTGATTTTAACCCAGTGTTTGTGTCAAGTGACACAATTCAAATTGTCTGGCCTCCTGTCCGTGGTGCTGAAATGTACGAAACCAAAGCTGTTGATTGGCCGAATGAATTCTTGTGCAATGACACTGCCACCATATGCACCTTGTCTGCGCTGCAGTGCGACACTCAATACAATATCACCGTCTACTCTTTCAGTGAAATCCGAGGCAGCAACACATCATGTGCATCTAAACCTGTGGCAACTGGTATGGCTTTAATTTAAAGTCCAGTGAATAATGTATTTCTATTACAGAATCTAACACAGTACACACAGAATCCTAATGTTTTCCTAATATGGAATCCGTCTTGTTTCCCTAACATTTCTTGGAAGCTAAGATAGTTTGCCCCAAAGATAAATTACTACTATATTGGTCAGTTGGAAATATCAAAAAACAGCAGATTTAACAGCAAATAAGAACCAAACCAGAGAAAATGCTGCACATTTGCTGCCCCACAGTTTAGATTGGGTGCTTTTCTATATGGTCATTGACCCCATGTTGTTACTGATCTGGAGCAGTTCAAAAGGACTGACAACTAAAGGGATGTTTTATTTTAAAACTTTTTTGCACAGGATTTTTTACTAGATGTCCCTCTGACAGGGAGTACCTTAAGGGTGATTTACACGAGGATACGATTCTATTTGGTAACAAATGTTTTATATTGTTTAATTAATGGTTTATGTATTTATGTATTTTAATGTTTTGATGGTTTGTTTAATGGTTATTGTATTAATTGTTCATGTAACGGCATCGAATTGCTGCTTATGTAAGCCATCCTGAGTCCCCCTTTCGGGGTAGAGAAGAGACGGGATATAAATACCAGATTAATAATAATAATAATAATAATAATAATAATAATAAGGGTAGTCATAGTGAGGTTCATGAGCTCATTACCTATGAGACGCTAGTAGTTATAGTTATGTTTAACTGATTGTTTATTATATGATTGTTTTTAACTGTTTTTTAACTCTTTTTATGATGTTGAGCATTGAATTTTGCTATTGTTAACCACTTTGTTTGGTACAGCATTTTCTCTTCTTTTCAAAAGCATTTTAGGCTGTAGGCTGCTGGTTATAGCTTCTCACTGGTGTTACTTTAAAACAGTGGTTCTCAACCTGTGGGTCACCAGATGTTTTGGCCTTCAACTTTTAGAACAGCTGTTTAACTGGCTGAGATTTCTGGGAGTTGTAGGCCAAAACACCCGAGGACCCACAGGTTGAAAACTATTGCAAGATGGCAGAGATCCAGCATGAGGTGACGCATATATATCATGAAGCAATGCAGCCACTTCCCATAACATTCCCATATTGTCAGAGAAGGATGAATGTTATCATGCGTCTATTTTCCCGGATGGTGCTTGCAAGTCGAAGAAAATAACTGGATGTATCCCTGCCCACCACCCTTTCTCTTTGACAACACAGAAATGCCCATCTTGCTGCTTACAACTGAGGGTTTTTTTGAAATTTTGATCATTGCATGGTTGAAACAAAATTCTGACCTAAGCAATGAACATAAATGTGAGTTCTGCTGGCCTAAGTCCAACTGACAGGATTCACAAACAGGATACTAGCCTACGCCTTTTCATTGTGCAACAGGAAGGCGCTTGTTTCCTAAGTAAATTTGTTTTTTGTACAATACTAACAGAAACAAACTCCAGTTTATTCCTGGACTTGTTCAGAGCATTTCTTCCATTGCTTTTCGAAATTTAAGGGTGACAGCGAGTTCCAAACCTGCATTGTGCTAAGTACACTTCTACTAACAGAGGACTTTCTCTGCTGTCTTTTCTCCCACAGCTCTTTTCAAAACCCAAATATGTACTAGACCTCCAAATGTTGAGGGCACTAGGGGTGTAGGAATTATTTGCTCTTCCCATGAAATATTTTTTCCATAGACTATCACTGTTGGACTCTGGTTCATTTTGGTTTCATTGCTTGCATGTGTCAGGAATATAAAAGATGTAAATGTATGAAAATAAATAAAAAGAGTAGCATATTTAATAACTGAAATAATACCCATAGGTTTCTCAGACTCATATGCCGTCTGTGCATTCCTGTGCATTGTTATTTGCAACAAGCCGTCTCCTGCCACGCATTGCTATGGCCCAGTCTGTGCATATGTGTTTTGTGTGCATATATATTTGTTTGTATATATATGTATGTATGTATGTATGTATGTATGTGTGTGTATGTATATATATATATATATATATATATATATATATATATTCTCTCTCTCTCTCTCTCTCTCTCTATATATATATATATACACGCCATGCGTTGCCGTGGCCAACCTTCCCTCTCTTTCTCTTTTCTTTTTCTCCTTCCTTCTTTCCCTCTTTCCTTCCTTCCTTCCCTTTTTCTTTCTCTCCTTCCTTCTCTTCTTCTTCCCTTCCATCTCCCTTTCCCCTTTCTCTCCTTTCTTCATTCTCTACCTATTCTTGGACTGCAAGTCCCAGCAGTCCCCCTGATCCATCTGTCCATTTACCTACCTACCTACCTACCTCGATCTAATCTATCTATCTGGAGGATTACTGGGAGTTGCAGTCCAGGAATAGAAAATTGGAAATATGCAGGGATTTGGATGCTCTCAAAGAAATCCAATGAGAAGAAAGCTTGCATCTTGGAAGCAGTGCATTTGGATCATCCTCCTCTCCTAAAGTGCCTGGTCTAGGGGGTGCTGGGAACTGTAGTCTGGAAGAGTGTGGATATGCTATTGTATGTTTTGTTTGCCAGGGGAATTGTTGTGCACATTTGCTGTAGGGTGTTTTCGCTTTTTTACATCCCTTCCACTGTGTTTTTCAGTGTTTTTATGAGTGATGGTCATTTGTTGGCCTGATAGGTGTCATGTCCAAATTTGGTGTCAATTCATCCAGTGGTTTTTGAGTTATGTTAATGAACATTACATTTTTATTTATATAGATATATTTGTGCATTTGTTGTAATGTATTTTTGGGTGTTTTTTTTGGCTTTTAAAGTCCTTTAAGCTGTGTTTTTCAGTGTTTTTATGAGTGATGGTCACTTGTTGGCCTGAGAACTGTATTGTGTCCAAATTTGGTGTCAATTCATCCAATGGTTTTTGAGTTATGTTGATCCCACAAACAAACATTACATTTTTATTTATATAGATTTAAATACTATGAAGCCCACTTAAAAATAATGTGTGCATTGGAAAAGGTTATTTTTCCTTATTTTGGTGCCTTCCATAGGTTGGAGGGCACCAAAGAGTCTACATCCTCTCTTACTCATGCCAGTTGGCTTTGCAGGATGCTGTGGCTTGAAACCTTTGGAAGGACCTAGATTGGATGCTATATAAATATAGGCATATTGCAGTTGATTGTGAAATAGGCATTGTATGTTGGGTTTTTTTAATGATTCTAGTAGTCTTCAGTAACATTTGTAGAATGGGGACTCTTGACGGGGAATGATGTCAGACCCCGAATGTAATAACGTTCTGCTGCTGATCTATTAACGCAATAGAGACATCAAAACTAAGTGTACCATTAAAATATGCCTTATTTATTTCAGCTCCATGTCGTCCAGAAATCAAAAGTGTCTCTAAGGATGCTGTTTCAGTAATTAGTGTATATTGGCATGCCAATAATGACGAAGCAACATATACAGTCACTGCCAAAGGAGCAGCAGGAAAATGGCATTGTGAAAGCTCTGGAAGTTCATGTACTATCCACAATCTTCCCTGTGGGTCTTCATTTTCTGTCAGTGTTGTAGCAAGGACAGAAGCAGGGCAGAGCTTGCCGAGTTACAGTGTCCCCTTAGAAACTGGTAAGTTGCAAATGATTTAGAGCTGCTGTTCACATTTTGGGATCACTCTCATTTAATAATCCAGTACAACCCCTGTATCTGTAGGGTATACATTTAAGTGCAAACCTTAGAGAAATTAATGAATACCCAGAGAATCATGTTGGAGGATCTAAAAATACCTTCCGAGAACACCTCTCTATGGGTCCTTCCATACAGGCCCTATATCCCAGGATCCGATCCCAGGTTTTCGGTTTATCCCAGATTATCAGGTAGTGCAGACTCATATAATCCCATATAAAGCAGAAAATCTGGGATCAGATCCTGGGATATAGGACCTGTCTGGAAAGCCCTAATAGATCTTCCAGTTTAAATCTATGGTTAACTTCCAATGAAAGCATCTCATGGAATTGTGCTGGAGGACCTAGAAAATGCAGAGAACCTTTTTTTCAAATGTGGTTGAATGAAACCCTCCTACAGATCATGCTGTCGTTATTTTTTCATATGATATTTTTATTTATTCTTTGCCCTGTGTTTCTTCCAGGACAGGCAATACACAACAGGTACCATCCTGTAAGGAAGTTATTTTGGGGGGGGGGGGGGGATTTACAAATAACAATATATTCAAGTTTGTTAAAACGTCTGGGAGAAATGTCTTCGGTTAATTCCAGACAGGTATAGGTGTAAAATTAATGTATTGGGAGAAAGCATTCCAAAAACATGGCCACAACTCCAACTACCTTCTCCTGCGCATCTAAAAGGTGGTGTATGGTAATGAACGCTGGATAGAGTTGGAAATCCTGTCAAATCACAGCAATGAGATGGAAAACACCCTTAAGAGAGGGGACCTTATATTTCAAGCCTTTTGCTCATTTCATTTAAAAAGATTCTTCAAGAGGTCCCTCCCGTCCTTTGAATAAGAATTTGTTCTTATGGAAACTTACGTTTCTCTTTCTTGACTCTCCACCTTCAAAACGGGTGTAGTTTCTTCTTTTAAGGTGAGCGGGGCTGGCAGTGTCTACGGATCCTTTTGATCCGCTTCCCACGGAGTAGTCCGCTTGTCCTCCGGCGCCCCCGGCCCCTCTAGGAACCTCTCCCTTGAGTGGCGGGGGTCCCACTGGGGTCTTTGGGGTTGCAACTACTGGGCTATGCGACACTTCCCAGCATCGATCCACCGGGAGTGTGGGGACCGTAGCTCCTCCAGACCTCTCTACGTGGTTGGGTTTCTAGGAGCTCCTAGTCACCCCAGCCTGCCACCATCGCCACCCACCTTAAGTCCCGAGAGATAGAACATATCTCTGTCTACGTCCCACCTAGGAATTTAAGATCTTCTGGAGGGGCCCTGCTCTCGGCCCCGCCTTTGTCACAAACGAGACTGGCGGGGACGAGGGACAGGGCCTTCTCGGTGGTGGCCCCTGCCTGTGGAATTCACTCCCCGGGGAAATTAGATCATCGCCATCCCTCCTCTCTTTTAGAAGCAAATTAAAAACATGGATATGGGACCAGGCCTTTGAGTAATCAGGCAGACTGATAAGGACAATGACGACTAAAAGCTTTGAAAATGGATTACGATATGCTGAATGGACTCATGTACTGGCGAAACAATGGCCACCAGGCTGACCTTTTAGGATATTTTATTGCATTAATTTAATGTTTTAACTATTGATGTTTATTGTTGTTATGTTATTTATTGTATTGAATTGTAGGCATCGAATATGTGCCGGCTGGAAGCCGCCCTGAGTCCCCCCTAGGGGGTTGAGAAGGGCGGGGTAGAAGTGCTCGAAATAAATTAAAAAATAAATAAAATAAAACATCAAACAGTCTTTCCTAGGAACAATTTTAAAATATGAAACTTTTAGTTTATCCCTCTTCCAATATAACAAAGGAATCTATAATGTCATTTGGTAAATGCTGCATATATTTACTTGCATAAAAGACAGTTCTTCTCAGGTTGTAAATGCTGAATACAAGTTAAACCTCAACATATTTTACTGCTTTTACAAGACTGACTGTTACCCTTTGTGTTTTTAGATGGACATCCCAGGATATAGCATATTTCAGGAGATAAAATGAGGATGGAAAATATTACAGAAATTATTGGTAGTCAATGCAAAATTATGTATGAATGAGAGTCTGATGTTCCTTTTAGGCACTGAAAATTCATTCAAATCCTTCTAAAATGCTAAAATATATTAAGAAGGGAGATCTCTGTATTTGCCTGAAAAACAAAACAGAAACAATCATATTTTGGGTTGCTGTGAGTTTTCTGGGCTGTTTGGCCATGTCTCAGAAGCATTCCCACATATCAGTTCTCACAACCTCTGCCATAGATGTGGGCGAAACATCAGGAGAGAATGCTTCTGGAACATGGCCATACAGCCTGGAAAACTCACAGCAACCCTGTGATTCTGGCCATGAAAGCCTTCGACAACATAATCACATTTTTCTTCTTTTCAGCTCCTTGCTGCCCGGCTGATCTTACGGTAACCCAAGTGACACAGTCTGTAACAAACATCAGCTGGTCTTCTGGGACTGGTGCAATGACACACATAACAACTTTGGAAGCACACACAGGATTTGCCAGGTGCCACACGCTCCAGAAGTACTGCCTCCTGGGATGCATTACATGTGGAACCAACTACAGTGTGTCTGTCCAAGCAATTAGTGAAACAGGTTTAATATCAAATTGTACATATGGAGGATTTTCATCAAGTACGTACATGGAAAATAGCTTTAAAATAAAAGTAAACGCACTGTATTTCTCCAAAGCGTTCATTTTTTGGTAATTTATGCTCATTATATTGGATTTTAAAAACCTTAATTTGAATCAATTTGAAACAAGAATTCCTCACCATCGCCTCCCCCCAATATCCCTACAAGCCTTTGGAATTGCCAGAGTTGTACAGAGCAAATGGAGGTGCCTATATCCTACTTCCCAATCTTACACAGTTCCAGGTGCTCAAATTCCTCTGGAAAATATTTAGATGGTGGTGAGGACAGAACATTCAGTGGGAATGTTGTAGGTTTTTCGGGCTATATGGTGATGTTCTAGAAGCATTCTCTCCTGATGTTTCACCTGCATCTATGGCAGGCATCCTCAGAGGTTGTGAGGTCACAACCTCTGAGGATGCCTGCCATAGATGCAGGCGAAACATCAGGAGAGATGCTTCTAGAACATCGCCATATAGCCCAAAAAACCTACAACCCAGTGATTCCAGCCATGGAAGCCTTCAACAATACATTCAATGGGATTATTTGCCTTAATCATTCTCTAGATCTAAGATTCTGTGCTTCATGAGTTGATAAATAGAAGTTGCATTCAACAAATTACATCTGAAAATTGTACTGTTTAATCTATAGTTCCTAGGTTTTTAAGGCAAGCTAAAAGTGGAGCATTTTCAGTTGAGAACTCGATCAAAATCAAGCCATATGTTTACTCCAATGTTAAGACACAGACTGCAGCCAGGAAATCAGGAGACACTTCTTGGGAGGAGAGCAATGACAAATCTTGATAAAATAGTGAAGAGTAGAGACATCACACTGGCAACAAAGATCCGCATAGTTAAAGCAATGGTATTCCCCGTAGTAACCTATGGATGTGAGAGCTGGATCATAGGGAAGGCTGAGCGAAGGAATATAGATGCTTTTGAACTGTGGTGTTGGAGGAAAGTGCCTTGGACAGCGAGATCCAACCAGTCCATACTTCAAGAAATAAAGCCTGACTGTTCATTGGAGGGAAGGATATAAGAGGCAAAGATGAAGTACTTTGGCCACATCATGAGGAGAAAGGAAAACTTAAGAGGAGACAATTATGCTGGGGAAAATGGAAGGAAAAAGGAAGAGGGGCCAACCAAGGGCAAGATGGATGGATGGTATCATTGAAATGACTGGATTGACCTTGAAGGAGCTGGGGGTGGTGACGACCGACAGGGAGCTCTGGGGTGGGCTGGTCGATGAAGTCATGAAGAGTCTTAAACGACTGAACGAATGAACAACAAAACTAACTATAAAGAAATCTTGCCAAGAAAATTCTGTGAGATACACTTTCAAATCACCATGAAGTCTGTCATTGACTTGAAGGCACACAACAAACTACAGCAGGGGTGGGCAAGAGTGGCACCCCATATACATTGAACCAATGTTCTTTAAGCGTTGGACTAGACAATAGTTTGAATCACTGCCTGGAAATTTTCTGGGTGCCTGGACAAACTACACATGGCATCAGAGGAAGATAATGGCAACCCTCTGAAAATATCTTGCCAAGAAAACTCAATTATAGGGTTGCTACAAGTTGGAAACCACTTGGAGGAACACAATAATCCAGTCATGAGTATTTAAAGGTCTCTAGGATCTTAGAGGCAGCTGAAATAACAGTTTTCTCAAACCCGGTAAAAAGAATGGGGTAGAATGCTAAATACATGAATATATTGGGGCGATTTAATACATCTTGGTATCTGGGGGTAAGGTTAAGCTACCTATCTGTCTGTCTGAAGAGTTAATCTTAGGACATCCAGAAGCATTATTATTACAGCTGTGCTCCTTCAGATGTTCATAAATTCTCATTGTTGTCTGTGAGCCTAGATAATTCACAATTTCTTTGATAGCTGCTCTAATAGCATAGACTTAACAAAGAAAGCCCATTTAATCAAGATCACTGAATTTGACTATATTGGCTAGGCACTATGCGGGATGGAATACAGCAAAACTGATTTTCTTCTTCTCAGGTGCCTGCTGCCCTTCTGGGGTGCAACTATATAGACTGGACAACAATGGCATACGAATACATTGGCATACCTCTGAAGGCTCAATAAACTATAGTACTGCTCTTTATGGATCAAAAGGAAATTTCACCTGTACACCTAACACAGACCTGACCTACTGCGATATCACTGAGATACCCTGTGGAGATGTCTATACAGTTGTGGTGTCACCGGTAACTGATGAAGGATCAAGACTTGGATTTTGTCCTAAGAAGATATATTCAGGTAAAGACCATGTTGTAAGCAGTCTTGGGTACAACTGGTGAAAGGTGGGATAAAAATGCCCAAAATAAACAAACAAATAAATGGGGAACCTGATGGAAATGTCAAATTTGGGGGAAACTGAGCAATGTAAAGTGGAAAACAGTGACGTAGCAACTTTCTAGGCTACTGTTCCTCACTGAGGGCCACCTCAAATGGATTATCATACAGATGTTACAAAAAAAAATGTCTTAAACTTGCTATATCTTATGCCACTGTGAACTATTTTTTGGTGATAGCTACAGAGTAAACTCTACATTGTGAGCCATATTAAACAAATAAATTGTAATCCCCAAATGCTATTCTGTAATAGTTATTGTTTATGATATGCTGCAAAAGTATGTGGACATTTTCATGGACATGAATTCTATAAAGCAGCAAAATATGTTTATTATACGGCTGCATTTCAGAATAACAACTGTATTGCTTACAAGTCAAGCAGAATTCAAGACATAGCCATGTCAGTCTGGAGTATCAGCATGCAAAGGAGCACCTTAGAGACTGAGAAAATGAACTTTCTCTGCATAGTGATTTTGTGGGTGGATGGTTTGTCAATATCTTTACTTGCCTAGTAATGCTAGACATCTATCTATGAAAATACATCTGAATACAGTTTCCGATTTTGTGTACAACTACTACAAATATTAAATCACAGAACTGCTATAGTTGTAGGTTCATCTATTTTTAAACTCACATTTTCAAGCCAGCACTTTTAAATTTTGGAAATATGCATCTAAAGACTGGTTTCAGTGTTCAAAACTGTCCATCCAGAACCATTACTTCATTTTCAAAATATTAATCTTTCTATATAAATATTTCCTGAATAAATAATATCAAATTCTCTTTTAAAAGTAAAGCTTTGAACTTTCATCATTGCATGTTCATTTTTTCAGTGACTTGTTCTGGGAGTTCAGTTGGAATGGGTAAGTAAACTTGGGTGTTTTTATAAATAAGTCATATTTATTTTAAGATAGCGCCTCTTTTAAACTATGATTTAAGCTAGTGTTTCTCAACCTGGGGGTTGGGACCTCGGGGGGGGGGGGGGGCGCAAGGGGGTTTCAGAGGGGTCACCAAAGACCATCAGAAAACACGTATTTCTGATGGTCTTAGGAACCCCCTTGGCACAGTCTTTTGGGTTTAGAGTGCTCTCTGGATGTAGGTGAACTACACTAAACCAATGTCAGTTCACCCAAATCCCTCCAGTATTTTCTGTTGATCATGGAGTTTCTGTGTGAGAAGTTTGGCCCAATTCTATTGTTGGTGGGGTTCAGAATGCTCTATAAATCTCTTGCCCAGTAATGCTTGCCTATATCTCTATAAACTATAATGCTTGCCTAAATCTCTATAAACTATAAATCCCAGCAACTGCAACTCCCAAATGTCAAGGTCTATTTCCCCCCAAACTCCACCAGTGTTCACATTTGGGAATATTGAGTATTTGTGCCAAATTTGGTCCAGATCCATCATTGTTCGAGTCCACAGTACTCTCTGGATGTAGGTGAACTACAATTCAAGGTCAATGCCCACCAAATCTTTCCAGTATTTTCTGTTGGTCATGGGAGTTCTATGTGCCAAGTTAGTTTCAATTCCATCCTTGTTGGAGCTCAGAATGCTCTTTGATTGTAGGTGAATTATAAATCCCAGCAACAACTACAAATCCCAAATGGCAAAATCAATCCCCAACCCAACCCCACCAGTATTCAAATTTGGGCATATCGGGTATTTGTGCCAAATTTGGTCCAGTGAATGAAAATACATCCTGCATATCAGATCTTTACATGATGATTCAGAACAGTAGCACAATTATGAAGTAGCAACAAAAATAATACTATGGTTGGGGGTCACCACAACAGGAGGAATTGTATTCAGGGGTCACGGCATTAGGAAGGTTGAGAAACACTGACTTAAGCATTTATAATCTGAAAATTATTAGGAAATTAGAAAATTAGAAGCCCCCGGTAGCACAGTGGTTAAACCCCAGTGTCAGCAGGACTGAAGACTGACAGATCACAGGTTCAAATCCGGGGAAAGCAAGGATGAGCTCCCTCTATCAGCTCCAGCTCCTCATGCGGGGACATCAGAGAAGCCTCCCACAAGGATGATAAAACATCAAAACATCCGGGCGTTCCCTGGGCAACGTCCTTGCAGACGGCCAATTCTCTCACACCAGAAGTGACCATTTTATACAAACCCCAATAAAAGGCATACAAATTAAATAACTGTGTTTCTAAATCTATTTTTCCTAAGGCTTACTATGTAGACCAGAGCTTAAAGGAGCCAAACTCCTAGACATCTTAACAGTCCCATGATGTAACCTATTGGTTCAAGCTTGCTATCTACCATGTGATGGCAGCTTTCAGATAGATTTTGAAAAGCTGAAGGGAAACAAAGTTAACATATTATAAACCTAAATTGGAATAAAATGATTAGATACCTATGGGAAAATAGTTTAGGCACAAAAACAAAAAATACTCAAGTGTGAACATGCAATAAAATTAATTCAGAATCTTTCTATCTGGTGAGGTAGCCATCAATTGTCTTTTTTTACAAACCAAACTGCATCATGGCTCAACTTCCAAATGTACCATATTATCATATTGGGCTTCTATTTTATAGACAGAAAAGAGGTTAATAGCAGAAACAATTGGGATATTCAGCTTGATTTCCATCACTTAGGGTCCTTCCATACAGTCATGTACCCCAAAATATCAAGGCAGATAATCTCACAATATCTGCTTTGACTTGGATTATCTGAGTCCACACTGCCATATATTCCAGTTCAAAGCAGAAAATGTGGGATTTTATTCAGCTGTGTGGAAGGGGCCTTAGTCAAGCTAATCCCAATAGATCTTGGATGAGGATGCTCATCCAAGAGTAAATTTTATTCTGCAAGCAAAGGCACTGTGAACACTCATTTAATCCATATGGAATCAAAATAAACCACACTAAACTGCTGGTCACTCAAGCCTTAAATTGTTGAACTGAACCTTTTTTCTATATAATTCTTTAGTGATTTACAGAGGAAGGAGAGGTGCAGATCACCACCAGGGACTTCTTGAAAAAACAGACTGAAGCAAGCTGGTAAGAATATACCTGTATTAATATTTCCATCATTTTATTGGGACAAGTATTTAATGTTCTTGTATTGCCTTTCAATTTCATTAGATCCTAAAATGTCCAAAATTGACCTCTTTCATATGTTTCCTGGAGGAGTATGGGCAACTTATTTTCACTCTCCTTAGCTGCATATCCAATAACGTCATGAGCATCAGTGAACTGAAAAAAATGGTATTTACTAAACAATATGGAAAAATTTACTGAAGTATGTGCCTCTAATAACACCATTAGAAGGTTGACTTATCAAATGCAGATACTAGAGGAACCTACTCTTTGAACTGGCAATTCTAATATTTATGAAAAACAAGCCACAAATGACTTTTTTTCCTGGCAATGAACCGGATAGCCACATATAAATTAATCCAGTCTTTATTCCAGATATTTTATATTTCTTATACAGGTCACTAGAACAAGTCTACCAAACAAATTCTACGTTTGTGATATGATTTCTCTTTCAACACTGCATTTTGACATTATCTCACATATAACCAGTGTAGCTACTTTTTTTCTTGCTGGAGGAAAATGTTTCAGCTCAAGCAGTGATTTCAAGTCCTTCTAAAAACCAACAGCCATAATGCCTTAAAGAAAAGGAGAATATGGAGATGGTCTGCTTGAAAATATTTTGAAGCTTGAACCTGAAGTTTACTGATTGACCTTATTTGGTTTCCCTGACTCAATTAACTCAGTTTCTTTGTTATCATAGGGTTGTTTTACGAACGACAGAACAGTGGCATGTAAAAAAAAAACTACTGAAAAAATGTTTACATGAAGAATACAACCTTACCAGAAAATCTACACAGATATGATACATAGGTGTATCAGTCTTAACAGTGTCCCTAAGAGGTAGCATCAACCTCAGCTATGACAAAGACACCAGAAACGAAACCATAGGCCCTGTGTTACTTTGAAAGGCTAATCTAAATGTATTATTCACTGAGTTTCACAAATAAAACTGCATTCTGAATGCTTTCCAAGACAAGAAGTACAAATGGACACACGAGTCCTAGAACCGCGACCTTTGTGGATGTTGAATGCACATAAATATTTGAGATATAATACATGTTCAAAACCCATCCTTAAAAGCTTCTGCCATACTATTATGCAAAGCTCAGCCATGCTAATTCAGATAGAAACCATAATTCCACATCTATAAAACAAAGTAGAATTAGTGGCAGTTTTATTGCCGTATATAAATTTAACCAACATGGCAAACCATGCCAAAGGGATTAGAACAGTTTCAGGACATATGTACAGATTGTACATTTCAGAAACATCTGAACAATTTTAAAAAAATGCACGAACAGATTTGCATCATGAATGTAACTCAACAAATGGGCTGAAATAGTCAACGCGTTTAATGGGATTACAAAGGCACTTCCCTACTCAAAATAGGAAATGACAATCTGCAGCCTAAAGGGAGGTTGAAGAGTGCTCATCAACTACTGCACAATCTTAACTTTAAGAAAAAAAATAAGCAAGGTTTCAAAACATTTATAGGATTCAATGTGATCCACTTCTGAACATTCATACAGTCTCATCTTTGTTTTTAGATTGTTTTTGATTCTCTCGTTCTGTGCTTTGGCTCCGGCGATCGTGTTTGTTTGAGTGGTCCTTATCACTGTGGTCATGTTTGTGGGAACGTTCTTTGCTTTTGCTACGTTTTCGCGACCTCTCTTTACTGGGGCTACGGTCTCGCTTTCGGGACTTTTCACTACTATCAGTTCTTCCTCTGCTTCTGCTTCTACTCCGTTTATTTGATTTCTCTTTACTTTCACTCTTGTGTTTACTCAATTTCTCTTTACTCCTGCTCC